>NC_089146.1:36611945-36805848 GCF_009819655.1 Sylvia atricapilla
TTTTCCCCCCCTTTTTTTTGCCCCCCCCCCTTTTTTTGCCCCCCCCCCCCTTTTTTTTGCCCCCCCCTTTTTTTTGCCCCCCCCTTTTTTTGCCCCCCCCCTTTTTTTTGCCCCCCCCCTTTTTTTTGCCCCCCCCCTTTTTTTTGCCCCCCCCCTTTTTTTTGCCCCCCCCTTTTTTTTGCCCCACCCTTTTTTTTGCCCCCCCTTTTTTTGCCCCCCCCTTTCCCTCCCCTTTTCCCTCCCCTTTTTCCCCTCTTTTCCCCCCCCCCTTTCCCCCCTTTTTCCCCCTCCTTTTCTCCTTTTTTCCCCTATTCCTTTTTTTCCCCTTTTTTTTCCCCATTCCTTTTTTTCCTCCCCCTTTCCTCCCCCTTTCCTCCCCCTTTCCTCCCCCTTTCCTCCCCCTTTCCTCCCCCTTTCCTCCCCCTTTCCTCCCCCTTTTCCCCCCCCTTTTCCCCCCCTTTTCCCCCCCTTTTTTCCCCTTTTTTTTGGCTCCCCTGAGCCCCTCAACGACCGGGAATGACCATCCACGGCTTTGGGATGGCAGGCTTTGAGCTGAGCTGTGTCCCTGCAGGAGAAGCCGTGCCAGAGGAGGAGCAGATCAGTGCCAAGGACCAGAAGAACCTGGAGCCTTGTGATAACACCCCAATCATTGATAACATCACCCCCGTGGTGGCCAGCATCTCCACGGAGGAGAAGCAGAAATACGACGAGGAGATCGCCAGCCTCTACAGGCAGCTGGATGATAAGGTGGGAATGGTTCATTCCAGGTGGAAATCCGGAATTATTGCCAAGATTGGTGGCTTTTTTCCCCCCCACCCCTCAATCCCTCCAGCGTTGGGAACTGGAAAACGCTGGGAAATTCCAAATAGTGCATAAAAAAGCAGCTCTCCACCCCCTTTTCCTGTTCTTCAGGAATTCACAGCCAGGATTTCTGTCAATTTTAACTTCAGGCTTTTCCCTTCCCTTCAGTGATTTGTGTAAAATACCTCAGCAAACTGCAAAACACAAAACAAAAAAAAAAAAACAAAAACAAACAAACCCCAAAACCAAACAAAAAACCCCATACAACCAAAAAAAACCAAACAAACCACAAACAAAAAACCCACAAAAACAACAAAACAAAAAAACCCACAAAAAACAACAAAAAAAACCCCACAAAAAACAACAACAAAAACAAAACAAAACAAAACAAAAAACCCACAAAAAAAACCCAAAAAAAACAAAACCAAAAAAACCAAACAACAAAAACAAAAAAAAACCCAAAAAACCCCCACAAACCACCAAACCAAATAAAACCCAACAACTCAAAAAACCCAAAACAAAACCCCCAAAAGGGGTGACGGTCCTTAATAATCCCAGCTATTAAAATTTTAAGGAAAACACATCCCCATCCCCTTTTTGTTTGTGTGGCTGGAGCTGCAGACACAGCCCAAAGTGCAGGTGGCTCATTTATTTATTTCTCTGCACATCAGTGGCATCACTTAAAGCTCTCAGCAATTTCCTTCCCCAGCCATTAAGAGCTTTGGTTTGTGGGAAGATGAAAAGAAAAAAAAAAGGTCCAGAAAAAAGCCATTCAGCACCCTGGATGAGGGCAGCAAAAAGGCTGCCTCAAAAAAAAAAAAAAAAAGGAAGAAAAAAGGCAAGAATCCCTTTTTCCCGTCAGGAATCAATATTCACTTTTAAAATTCAGTTGTAATTAGCAGGAAAATAGCAGAAAGAGAAGTGCCCAGTGTGTCCTTGCCTGTTAATATGGAGGTTTGGCTCTTTGTGGACACAAAGGAATTGGGTTTAAATCTTATTTTTGGTCTCCCTGCACAGTCTGGTTGTACAGCAGTGTTGGTGGCACTGAAAAGAGAATTTTTCTGGAAGAAATGACAGTTTTTCTCTGATTGTATCCCCAGTAGCAATCTCCAGCTTTTACATATTGATCAGGCAAAGGAAAAAAAAAAAAATCAGTCATTCTTTCACTTTCCTCATCAAAAGCAGCAAAGGCCAGTAAATTATTCTGGAGGGAAGTGGCAGCAGGTTTGAATTTCCCCCTGAGCCTAATATGGCACAGGACTGTGGGAAATGAAGATATTTGATATTCATTTCTATGTAGAAAGAACATATTTGATCCCAAACACTCCAAACCCAAAATATCACCATTTATACCAGCTTTTACTGCAGATCTCTGTGTATCCTTATTTATTTTATTTAGGCTATATTTATGTGTATTTATTTATGTATATTTATTTTTCCTTCCCCTCATACCACTCACAGAGTTTGCTGCATTATTCCCCAATTTTATTTTTTTTTTTCTAGAAAGGGGGGAGATAAAAAGTGATCAAATGAGAGCTGTGAAAAGAAATTAAAAAAAATCTCCACCCCTGTTTGATTGCAGGATGATGAAATCAACCAGCAGAGCCAGTTGGCTGAAAAATTAAAGCAGCAAATGTTGGATCAAGAGGAGGTAAGAAACTAAAATAAATAAACCAACCTAAAAAAAAAAAAAAAAACCCAACCCTTTACATTTTGCTCCTTGTTTAATGGTTGTCACAGCTGTTCAGATTAACTGGCTAAAATTCAAGCGGGAAAAGTAGGAAAAAAGCCAGGTTTCAACTCAAAATTTCATAATATTCTCACTAAGCCTCGATGAAACTCCTGGAAATAACAATTCCTCCTGCTGGGAAGTGATGCTGGAGCTCCAAGGGAGGATGGGGCCAGGATTTTTCACTCCAAACGTGATTTTTTTTTTTTGATGTGTCTGTGCCCATTCAGGCATCCAGGCACTGTGGACTGCAGGGAGTCAGAGATTTCCTGGTATCAAATCACTAATCAGCATTATTTTGGTAATTAGAGGCAGCGAGCTGTGGGATGGAAAACCCTGAGAATTGGTGGTGCCACGGATTTGCTGTGAAATCTCGGATTGCTCCCTTCAAACGTTTGATTGCAGCGTTTCTGTCCCCAAAATGAAACTTTTGGAAGGTTCAGGATGGGGAAGGTCATCACTGAACTCAGCCAGAACTTTCCCTTCTCTGAGGAGTTCTGAGGATGCAAAATGAGGCAGCAACACCAAGTTCCCCAAATGTTGCTGAGATATTTATTAGGAATTGCTTTTATTGTGTATCCAGCCCCTCAGAAACAGTTTCCAAGGTGTTATAAGAGAAAAAAATAATTTATAATCCTCTTTTATTCATCACTCAGGGTTCAGCTGCTCCCTCTGGGGACTTGTCCTGGCTGGGGGAACCCCCAGCTTTTTTTATTTTATTTTATTTTATTTTATTCTATTTTATTCTCTTTTATGCCAAGATGAAGCTCCTCATTCTCTTGCCGCAGCTTGATTGGATCTTTTCAATATTATCTTTTGAAGGAGTTTTTGGGTCACTTTGCTGCCTGTGCAAACCAAAACAGTTAAAACTATTATTCCTAAGTAATATTATTAAATCTTCTTAAGTAATATTATTAAGTAATATTATTAAATAAAATTATTACTCTTAAGTAATATTATAAATTACTTAATATTATTAAAAAGTAATATTATTAAATATTATTATCATCTATCCAACAAGATGATGATAATAATAATAACAATAACAACAAGATAATAATAATAATAATAATAATAATAATAATAATAATAATAGTAATGCTGCATTTTATGCCTGCTCAGACCATTATCTCCTGATGTGTGTTATGAGTTTATTTGTGTCACCTCCCTTTTCTTCTCCCATCTTTTTTACATCCCTCTTCTCACCTGAGGCAGATTATTTTTTTTTTTTCCCTCACAGTTGTGCCTTGATTTTGGGGTGATGAGCATCCCTCCTGCTTGGGAGCAGCTGACACAATTATTCCTCACCCCTGGAAGATAAATCAGGATTTCAGTGGTCCTTTTTTCCCCCACACCCCCTTTTTAAATTTTTTTTTTTTTTTGCAAATTCCTCATCCAGCTTTGCTAAATGACAAAACCTCTGCTGCTGCTGTTGTTCAGAGCCTTTTTCTGCCTCGTCTCAGCTCTTGCCTGGGAGGGAGAAGGTGATTTTTTTTATTATTCAAGGTGTTTTTCCCCACATCAGCCGTCCCTGCTCTCCCCTGGAGATGTGATGAGCTCACTGATCCACCAGCAGCTGCCTCACTCTGCTCCCCTCCTAATTAACCAGCCCTTATTTCTGCTTGATTAAGCCAGCAGGTTAATTAGAAACCTGAGTCCTGCTGCAGATGAGGCTGATTTTGGGAGAGGGGAGGGAGATTTGGTGCCTTTTTCACCTCTGGCTGCTGCTCAAGGTGGGTGTTTTTGGGGGATTCTGAATATTCCATCCCCACCTGGGACAGATCCATGAAGTGCTGCAGATCTGGGTCTTTTCCCTTTATTTACAGATTTTCTTTTTTTTTGTTTTTGGTGGCTTTTTGCTCTATTTTTTCCACACTGTATCAGCCAGAACTGCCTCTCCCTGTTTATGCTGTAGGTGATGCAGAAGCCCTGGTTGAAGCCGCGCTGATGTTCACACAGCGAATTTCTTAAGTAAATGCAAATAATAGTTCCATCTGTGTTTAGCAGGGAGATAATTTGAAGCTATTTTGTTGTTTAAATATTTACATGCCATCTGGCTCTGGCAATGCAATGGCTTTTTCCATAACGTGAGTGCACTTCTGAGGCTGCAGCATTAGCAGGGAGATAAATTTCCCTTTTTCCCTTTACATCTGAATCCTCTCTGTGCCTCTCTGGGCACGTGCCAGCCTCCAGAGCTTCCCTGCCTGCTTTGCTGTTTTCCACCAGCCAAAAAAATTTAAAAAAAAGCCATTTCATTTTCCACTCTGAGCTTCAAAGAAAAAAAAAGAAAAAAAGAAAAAAAAAAGCCATTTCTTCTGGGATATTCTGCTTTTTGGGTGGTCTGGGGTTTTTTTTTGGTTTTTTTTTTTTTTTTCTGGGGATCTCAGCTGCTTGGTGGGCAGATCAGGAGAAACTCACCCAAAACACTTCAGCAGGGAAGGTTTTATTCCAATATTATACCAATCCTAAATCCATTTCTCAGAGAGGAGTGAATTCAGTGAGTGAGTGTCCAGCCTTTGCTGTCAGGATGAGCATGGAGCCCTCTCACATCTCCTGCCCTGGTTTTATCTGCTGTAATTCCCTCTTGGATGTTTTTTATGCCATGTCAAGCCCTGGTTTTGGTATTATTCCTGACCGTGCAGTATTAGCAGTAAATGTTAGGTGTCACTTTTATTTATTTTCACATCATCCCTCGGTGCAGGGCTGGGCTTGTGCTGAGGACACCACAGCTGAATTTTCAAGCTTTTCCCATCCCACTGAGCATTGGTTCGAGGGACAGGACTAAGGCAGCGACCTCCCACAATCACTGAAACCTCAAAGTCACTGAAAGAAGAAATTTAATAAGTTTTCCAGCTTGGAAACACTCACTAGAGAGTGTGAGTGTGTGTGAGAAGTCAGTGTTTTCTTTTGAGATGATCTGTCCTCGGCATCATCCTTCAGATGATAACTGGGAATAATCGTCTTAGGTTTGCTTATCGAAATATTTCTGTAAAAGCCACCAGCTCTTTGAGGCCGCCTCAGAGAGTCTTTTTCCCTCAGCTCAAAGCCCTGAGCCTCTGCTCAAACGTTTCACTTGGTGGCATTTTTTTAGGGCCGAGCTGCAGCGCTGGATTGAGGGCACAAAACGTCTTTGGAGCCCTGACGCTGTTTAAAATCAGTTTCTCTGCCTCACTCTTGGGTCATAATAGGATTTGGTGAAGATTTTTCTTGTTGTTGAAATCCAGAGCTTTTTTTTTTTTTTTTTTTCTTTTTGTGCTTCCTTCAAATGCTTTGTGCTAAAACTGGTGATGGTTTCAGGATTTCTCCCCTCCTGCACACACGATTTGTGCTCACTCTTTTTTCCCCTCTTTGCCTGTTTTTCTCCTTTTCAATATTATCTTTTGAAGGAGTTTTTGGGTCACTTAGTGTTACTGTAGACACACAGAATGACACAGTATCAAGTTTTCAGAAGACTCATTTATTATAGCCCCATGCTCTCTTTTATACAGTTTTTACAAACCTCATGGACAACTTTAATTGGTTAATTCTTGTTAATTATTCTATTGGTTAGTAAAAGATATTTTACTTGTCCATCAAATCTATCTGTTCTCTGATTGTTAAAATATTTACATGCCATCTGTAAACACATTTTCTTTACTGATTCTCATGGGACAAACCCCTTGCTGTTATTACAGCTGCACTTCTTTTTCACCCTCCGAATAGATTGTTGCGTCAAAGGAACTTTTGTGTCAAAAGTGCACAAAAGAGCACAAAAGGAATGAGAAGTTCTCCATTCTCCAACCAGCTTTATGTGGGAACTTGCAAATTGCTTGTCAGCTTATGGCAAATTGCAGATTCCCTGTTAGCTGCACTTAGAAGAAATGAGAGGCCAGCTGTGGCTCTATCCACACCTTAGTGCTGCTGTGGTGTTTCCTTCCAGCTTTTGGCCTCCACGAGGAGGGATTATGAGAAGATCCAGGAGGAGCTGACCCGGCTCCAGATCGAGAACGAGGCAGCCAAGGACGAGGTGAAGGAGGTGCTCCAAGCCCTGGAAGAGCTGGCTGTCAACTATGACCAGAAATCCCAGGAAGTGGAGGACAAAACCAGGACCAACGAGCAGCTGGCGGACGAGCTGGCACAGAAAAGTGTAAGAGGCACTTGTTGGTGCTGTTGGTTCTCTCCTTGCTCCCTTAACCTTCCCAAAAACCTCCCTAAACCATCCCAAATTCCCTGCCTTAATTAATGAAATGAAGGGAATTCAGAAGCTGCTCCGTGGAAGTTGGTGGCAGATTGTGGCTCTTTGCAGCAAGGGAGGGGATGTGAGAAGTGGCCATCCTGTGTTTTGGATATTTAAAACCTGTATTTTGCCAAGAAAGCTGTGAAAATCTGCCTCCTGCAAATGGCAGCAGTTTGTGGTTTTCTGGACTCTGTGCTGTGGGATTTTACAGGGAGCCAAGGGATCTCAAGGAAGGAATTGGGGGAAAAAAAAAAATTAATCGGCTTTTTCAGCTGATGTGTCCTGATCTTGAGGAAAGAAAGGAAAATCAAGATTGGTTTAGTAGCTTAAAGCATCTTTTTTCCTTTAATTCATTGCACCAACTTAAGGAGCTGTTGTTAACATATCTGTTTCATTAAAGACTTTGTTATCTCCCCCAGTAAAACAGATTACCACGAAATCCATTGGAAAAAAATTGAATTTTCTATCCCTCCCTACCTATTTCTCTGCGATTAACCTCCTTTGATGTATTATGCAAATCAGACTCTTAGCGGATTTGCCACATTTAATAGATCCAAAGTAGCCTTTGGTGGCAAGTGAGTTGTGAAAGTGGATTATGCCAAGGTGGAACTGGATGTGTCACTACGTTGTGCCAGCAGGCACGAGGAAAATACCCCGTGGAAACTGCCCAGCCTGCAGAGGGGAGGGTAATTCTTGTTTTTAAACCTTTCCAGAGTGCCCTGACAGCCACCCAGAGGGAGCTGGGCCAGCTGCAGGAGCTCAGCAACCACCAGAAGAAGAGAGCCACAGAAATCCTGAACCTGCTGCTGAAGGATCTGGGGGAGATCGGGGGAATCATCGGCACCAACGACGTGAAAACCGTGCGTGGGCTTTGTGCTTCTGTCCCCCAGCTCCTCCCGCAGGGAAAACACTCCAGCAAATCTGGGAATCCCACAGGGCTTTGGCTTGGAAGGGGATTAAACCTCTTCTGGTTCTAAATCCCCTGCCAGGGACAGGGACACCTCCAAGTGTCCCAGGGTGATCCAAGCCCCAATGTCCAACCTGGCCTTGGATATTCCAGGGATTCAGGGGCAGCCACAAATCTGGGGATTCCAGCCCAGGCAGGAATTCCCAATTCCCAATGTCCCAGGCAGCCCTGCCCTCTGGCAGTGGGATCCATTCCCTGTGTCCTGTCCCTCCAGCCCTTGTCCCCAGTCCCTCTGCAGCTCTCCTGGAGCCCCTTCAGGCCCTGCCAGGGGCTCTGAGCTCTGCCTGGAGCCTTCCCTTCTCTGGGGGAACATTCCCAGCTCTCCCAGCCTGGCTGCAGCCCTGGGAGCATCAGGAGGTGGGGGAGATGTGGATCCAGCAGTGCTTCTCCCAGGACATTCTGTGTAAATCCCGGCTGAGCACACAGGAGGACACGTACAGGGCTCTTTGTCTGGCTGGAAGAGGCTCCCTGTCTGGGCTCACAGTTATTCCCTGCCCAGTTTTTGGGGGCAGAGCCCATCTGGGAGTGACTGAACTGATCAATGGGGGCTCTGAATTCCCCCAAAACAATGCACAGGTAGCCCAACTCCTTCTTTAGCTGGCACGACTCAGAATTCCCAGAATATGAACATTTTGGCTTCTGAGGTGGCCAAGTTTTGATCTGAAGTTTGGTGCAAGTTTTGGTCAGCCCTGTCTTGACGTTTGCCTTTCTGTGGCTCTTGGGATTTTGGGGATACAGGAGAGGAGGTGGCCGCTCACTTTGTCACACTTGTAGAAGAACAAAAAGCTGGTTTCAGAGAAAATATCTGTATGGTCACTGCGAAATGGCAGCAATGGGAACTTTCCATGGCCTGCAAAATCTCCTTGGCGGTGTTGATGTCCATTTAAAACCACAGGGAAAATAGTGGTTAAAACTAAGTTCATGTTTGAGATGTATGAAAATTCCCTTCAACACATTCCTGTTAATTTTAGTTCACTTTTTGTTGCTGTCCTGCCAAGGCTCTCTCGGGTCAGGAGGAGCTGCAGCCTGTCCTGCTGCAG
The DNA here is from genome assembly GCF_009819655.1 of Sylvia atricapilla. NCBI lineage: Eukaryota > Metazoa > Chordata > Aves > Passeriformes > Sylviidae > Sylvia > Sylvia atricapilla. Next base: position 36,620,699 of record NC_089146.1, read on the forward strand.
AGGACACAATCCCTGCTGTCCCTGTGCTGCTGCGGATTCCTCCAGCCTTTGGAGATGTCACAGCAGCCTCTGGTGGCCGGAGGAGCAGGGACTGGCAGGGGAGATCTTTGCAAATGGAGGCAGAGGCAGTCTGGGACAAGTTTTTTGTGGGAACTGAGATGCCAGCACTTCAGGGAACAGCTGTCAGTGAAAATAAGGCCAGACTGAGGAGAATAGTTTCAAATTTGTTGGCAATCAGCATCTTCTCCAAATGTGTCTAATCTCAGAGCAGACTGAAAATTTTGGAAGAAGCCTCATTTTTCAGGATTTTTGGGAGAAGGAGCAGCACATATTCCCTTCTCCTTGGCAGTTCTGGGAAAAAAAAAGGGGAAGCTGATGAAGCTGAGGTGTGGTTTTGCTCAGGGAGAACCTGCACAGCTCCTCAGTGGAATCTCCTGAGCTGGAGTTCCACAGGATCATGGATCCAGCTCCTGGCCCTGCACAGACACCCCAAAACCCCACCTTGGGCATCCCTGGGAGTGTTGTCCAAAAACTCCTGGAGCTCTTGGGATTGTCACCATTCCCTGGGGAGCCTGGGCAGTGCCCAGCACACTCTGGGGGAAGAACCTTTCCCTGAAATCCAGCCTAAGACCTGGATGTGATATCCCTATATCATATCCCTTCACACAAATGTGAAATGTTTGAAATTCCCAAAAATAACATGCACTAGATAAATAAGAACAGAACATTCAAGATAAAGAAAAATAAAATACACAAGATAAATACAAATAAAATGCACAAGATAAAAGGACAAATCAACCCAAAACTTCTAAAGGAGGATGTCTCCTTAATATAATAAGCACTCTTTGCTTTGTGAAAAGGTCCCAATTCTGATTTTTTTTTTTTGAGTTTAAAGTTTTCAGCAATAATTCATACTTTTCTCCAACCTCTCTTTCTGAATGACCCCTGGCCTGTAAGCCCACCCCAAATCCCAGAACAATCCTCCAGCGGGGCTCCCAGAGCAGGAGGAGCTCTGGGGCAATCCCCGTGTGCAATCCCCGTGTGTTCAGCTGGCAGATGTGAACGGGGTGATCGAGGAGGAGTTCACCATGGCCAGGCTCTACATCAGCAAGATGAAGTCGGAGGTGAAGTCGCTGGTGAACCGGAGCAAGCAGCTGGAGAGCGCCCAGATGGACTCCAACAGGAAGATGAACGCCAGCGAGAGGGAGCTGGCGGCCTGCCAGCTCCTCATCTCCCAGGTGGGTCTGCTCCTGCCTTCCCCCAGCCTTTGCTGCCCTTCCCGACCCCGGAGGAATGAACCTTGTTAGGTGAGGTGTGAAAATCCAGGCAGCATTAATTTCTCATCCTCGGGTTAAGGGTGTTTTTAATTTCGTTTTGAGCGTTTTCGTTACACACTTCGCTGTTTTCTGTCGACAACAAACTTCTTGTTCGAAGTTTGAGCTTCAGCTTCTTCTCCAAGAGCTTCTTGAGCTTCTGCAGGTTGAAGATCCCAAAGCTGCCACCTCGAGGCTGGTGCCCAGCTGCTTTTGCAAAGCTGCTGCTGTTGGTTTAACACCAAGTTTAACACCATTCCAGGGATATTTTGGGATTACTGCCTGAATTCCAAATTGGCCTGCTCAGTGTGACCTCCAAAAGCACAGCCTGCTTTGACCTCTCAGCTCCTTCCCAGACATTCTGCTGTGAATTCTCGGAGTCGTCACCTCTGGATGTGGAAATCCTTTCCCTTTTCCCTCCTTTACTGTGGGACAGTTTTCCCTGAATCCCTCCTCCCGCCTCACTGCTGTTCCTTGCCTTTAAAGCACGAGGCAAAGATCAAATCCCTGACAGACTACATGCAGAACATGGAGCAGAAGAGGAGGCAGCTGGAGGAGTCCCAGGACTCCCTCAACGAGGAGCTGGCCAAGTTACGTGCTCAAGGTACAACTCTGGGTCTGGTGCTCATTTCTGTCTCAGAAGACTCAATTTGTCCCTTAATGATGTGAAAAATTATAAAACCCCCCCACACAGATCCTTTAGCTAACAGCACCGATCAATCTGGCTAAATATTCTGTAAAAATCTGGGATTTAATGAGGATTTATCTAAATTTCAGTTGAACCTCTGCAAAATCCCTGCCCCATCCCAAACAGATGTGCACAAGTTCACTTCATTTTCCCAGCTGACGTAATTTTCGAGGTTTTCTTGGTTTTCCCCTTCCAATTTAATGTGGAAAATGTGTCGGTATCAAAAGAAGTTCTCGTAGCTTTGCTGAATTCCTGGGTTACATAAATTTTTAACCTTGCACCCTTAAAATCATTCTGGATTTCTGCACAAGGGAATTTCCCTCACTAAGGTGGGGACAAGACTTTTTTTACTTTTTTATTTTTTTTATTATTTCCTGCACTGTTAGAACAGAATCCTTATAGCATCTCCTGGAATAAATTAAATTTATTTTAAAATATGGATTTTAAAATTAAAACTGTCTCCACCTCTAAACAGAAAAAATGCACGAAGTCAGCTTCAAGGACAAGGAGAAGGAGCACCTGACACGACTCCAGGATGCAGAGGAGATGAAGGTACAGTTTGGCACAGTGGAAAATTTTGAGGGAATTTCATGGTGGGATTGTTCACTGGGGTGGAATTTTGTCTTCCTGTTCACATGGCCCAAAAATTACATTGATTCACCTCTGTGTTAGACTAATGTTTTGCTGCTGGAGCTCTGCTGAAAGTCAATTTGCTCAGTGGTGAATGAGGTTGCTGGGGTTAATGTGATTTAGCTACTTATAAATCTGATTTTAAAAGAGGCCACTTCCCCAAAGTTTGGCTGGAATTCTGATTATCTCCTGGAAATAATAATAAAATACATAAACCTGCTTTCTGGTACTTTTCCTTTGGAATGCCAAGAAAGGTTTGCAGTCATGAGTTGTTCCGACGGGGTTGCAAATTGCAGACAAGGAAAAACACAGTTTTAAAAGGATAGTGATAGAGGCTTGCCAGCTGCAGAACTTTTCCCTCCATTTATTAAAAATTTAAGTGATTAAAGCAGTTGTAAAGTTATTAAAGCAGTTGTGATTTAAGTGGTTGTAGCTTACAGCTCCAAGAAAGAAAATAATGTCTTTTGTTAGTAATCTAAATAGATAAATCGAGTTTTTCATGCTGCTCGAGGTGTATTTACTCCTAGAATTTAAATTTAAATAACAATTTCGGTAGCAGGGCTGTGGATAAAGTATTCTCAAGAGGTTTGGGGTTTTATTTCTGTCACAGGTAGAGCTGTACAAGCATTTCCTGGGTGAATAAATAGGAGGAATAAGATTGGTGTAAAATCAGTGTCATTCGTGGCCAATGGGTTTTCACGTGCCACTTTTTGCCAGAAAATGAGTTAAAATTATTCCACATCTGTTGCTAAAATGGGAATTAAACACTTGGATGAGCAGGCAGAGAGTTTTGTGATTCCAGAAGGAAAGGGCAGGCAGATCCCTGAGTGGATTTGGTGGTTTTCCCTCAGACCCAGGGGTTGCTGAGAGGGAGCTGTGTGTCCCTGGGTGGTTCTGATTCCACCTCTGGTGTTTGCAGAAGGCTCTGGAGCAGCAGATGGAGACCCACAGGGAAGCCCACCAAAAGCAGCTGTCCAGGCTGAGGGACGAAATCGAAGAGAAGCAGAAGATCATCGATGAAATCAGGGAGTGAGTTCACCCTTCTCCATCCCTCCTTCCATCCTGCCGTGCTTTGGGGTTGGTTTTGTGAGGTTTGATTGATGTTTCTTTGCCGGTTCTGTCCTTACACGCAGCAGCCAAGCCTGTAATTATTTTACAGGGTGGATTACAGGGCCTAATTCTTTATTGGGGAGCTTTAACAAGACCATAAAATTATGGAGTTTATTAAAAAAAAACCAACCAGGGTAACGTTACACCTGCAGGTCAGTAGGTGAGAGGAGCTTGCAGGAGAGCAGGTTTTTAAAGGATCATGGAATTATTTGGATTGAAAATGTCTTTAAGGTCATCGAGTTCAGCCACCACCGAACCCAAGAAGATTTTGGGATTGTCTCACAGCAGCCAGTCCTTCTGAGAGTCTGGGTGACTCCAACAGCTCCCATTTTCACACATTTTTGTGTTTGTTTTTTTTTTTTTTCTCACACACCAACCTGTTACGTTTTGCTCCTGTATTCTTCTTTTTCCAAAATCTAGGCAATCTTCTATCCTATTTACTGTGTGGCCAAAGATTAACTGTAGGGAAATGATGAAGCAAGGCTGAAAGATGCCAATAACAATTTGTGTCCAATTGCTCTCCAATATTTTAAAATTATGTCCTTCACGTTCTTTGTGCTTCATTTCTTCTAGATTTTTTTCAGCAGAGAGTTACAGCTTTGCTTTTTCTCTGCCCAATCCTATTATTTTTTTTTCATGGAAATTCACTCTCCTTTTCTCCTGGAGTTCAGGCTGAGCTGTGTTGACTTTTCCTTTCCCATTTCCAGCATGAACCAGAAGCTGCAGCTGGAACAGGAGAAGCTCAGTGCTGATTATGATAAATTAAAAATTGAAGACCAGGAAAGAGAAATGAAGCTGGAAAAGCTCATGTAAGTGCAGAGTTTCCTCACTTGGTACCCCTGAGCCTCTCCATGTGTCCATGGAAAATGTGCTGGAGAGAGGGATTTGTGTTGGAATAATCACATTTCAGTAGCAAATCCAGCAGGAACTACTAATAAATAATTACCAATTATTGTTTATTTTTGTATCACACGCTTTTCAATAGCGGCTTTGATAACTGCCAAGGAGAGTTTATTGGAGCTCTGATTTTATAAAATATCCCAGCAAGTGTTAAAATCTCTCATTCCTTAATGAGAATCCAGCATGATTTTAAGAATGAAAGAAGTTGGGGATTTTTGGTGGGGTTTTGTTGTTTTTTTGGGAGTTTTAAATCAGATGTCTGAGTGGAATCCTTTCTTAGAAATGAGAGAGAAAAATCCCATGTGTGGACACAAAGATGGAGGTGGTGACTCAGCCCTTCCACGTGATAAAATTGGATATTTGGGGCAATCAAAAGCATAATTAGAGATGTACAATTTGCTGCCACCTGCAGATGTGCCGCTCCAGGTTGGTTGATTCTCCTCTGTTAGTTCTGATTGATTTGTGTTCCATGTTGTGATCTTCCCAGACTCCTTAATGATAAAAGAGAACAAGCAAGAGAAGACCTTAAAGGGCTGGAGGAAACAGTGGTAGGTCTTGATTACACTTTAAATACATTTTATTTCCCCCTCTGTCTGTATTCCCTGGTGATATATATGGTAATTTTTCAGCAAACAGCTTTGAACTACCTAAATTAAAATTTAAAAAAGGATTTTTTACCAATTTTGGGGAAATTGTTCTCTTCAGCGTGGTTTTGGGGCTGGATGGGATTTATTTTGTGGCATTCAGAGTGGGCCAATGTGATTCCTAGAGAGAGAATCCAGAATTCTTTTCTCCTGTTACCAACTCAAATCCGAGGAGAACTTTTATACCAAAGCATCTACTATGCCCTAGTAATTTGTGCTTTCTTTTTTTAATTATTGTTTTGTTATTTTTATTCCAGGCAAGGGAGCTTCAGACTCTTCACAATCTGCGCAAACTGTTTGTCCAGGATCTTACCACCCGTGTTAAAAAAGTAAAACTCTGCTCTTTTAGACCCAGATCTTCCTCTTCTTTTTTTTTTTTTTGCAGAATTCTTGTGATTTGCTGGAAGCCTTTAGTGCATGCATTTACAAAATGGGATAATGTCTTTTTTAGTAGCAGTGAGAAACAAGATTAAAATTGTTCTGATGTTTATCAGCTTTTATTTGGTCCTAACTTGATAAGGAAAATGTTGGTGGTTGAGGCAAATGAACTTATCCAGTGCACTTCAGCTACAAAATTCTCAAAGATGACTAGCTTCAGAAATTATTTAGTATTACCTGATTTTCCTATTCAGGATTCCCCCATAATTGTTCACTAAAAGTAATTTGGCTTTTTGTGTGAGGGGAAATGTGACTCCTAAGTATCAAACAGAGAGTTAAAACTATTTCTCTTAAATTTGGGGCTCTGTAAGACTTTTCTGCCTTTGGGGAGCTCAAGTTTGCCAAAGAGCTGAGCTGCCCCTTGAGTCTGTGCCTGGCTTTGCTGAGGGCTGCAGTTTTGTGTGCAGAGTGTTGAGCTGGACAGTGATGATGGAGGTGGAAGCGCGGCGCAGAAGCAGAAGATTTCCTTTCTTGAGAACAACCTGGAACAACTTACAAAAGTTCACAAACAGGTAAAGGCTCCCTCTCCCTGATTTCCTTCCATCCCCTCCTCTCTCTCCCTCCCTCCAAAAATGCATTTTTATTTTTTTTTAATATTTACAAGGGTGATTTGGGAAGGTAACCTGTGCTGTCTGAGTAAAAGGTACCCACTAAACTCCTTGGCATTAGGAGTTAGAGCTGCTCTTCCCACTCTCTGTACTTCTAGGAATGTGGTAAATAAGGATTTAGTTTTTTTCCCGTGAAAATAGACCCGTTTTGGCATTAGGAAATACATAAAAATAGCATTTTTCTGGATGGGTTGTGCATCCCCAATTTGACTCCTCTGAAGCTGCTCAGAGGCACCTTGGAGGTGACCGGGGTGGCTTCAGCCAGCAGAATTTTCAAGGAAAACAGTGGAATTGGGGTTTTCTGTGCAGCTGAAGGGCTGGTGCCTCCCTGGGGTGCTGAGGTTGGTCATTTCTGGGTTTCTCCATTTCTGTGTCCTCCCTCCTTCATGGGATTCCAGTTTCATACAATCCCAGATTTGGAATTAAAGCCCATCCAGTCCCATGGGCAGAGACACCTTCCACTATCCCAGGCTGCTCCAAGCCCTGTCCAGCCTGACTTTGGACACTTCCAGGCATCCAGGGGCAGCCACAACTTCTCCATCTCCTCAGATTTTAGGGAGAAATTCTTCCCTGTGCCTCCCCACCCCTACAGGGAAGAATTTCTCCCTAAAATCACCCCTGTTGGAGCTGTGTCCCACTGTTCAGGCACACCACACAAAACACGAAAGCTGTTTTGATTTCTTTTTTGAGCAGTGATATGACACTGTGCACTGCACTCTCCTGAAGCTGTATTAGTGACCCACACTCCCAGATTCGCTTGAATTATTCCTGTGGAAGTGCCAAAAGAGCAGGAAATGCTGGACTGTGATAGGTGTCTGCTAAGGTTTGGGGGTTTGAGATTCCCAGGGAACAGATGGTTTAAAGACCTACTTTCTAAATGTGGAAACTGGGACATGTTCAAAGTGGTTTTTCTTTTACCATTTTGCCTTTTTTTTTTTTTTTTTGCACTCGTTTCATGCATCTGCTGGGTTTCAAGTATGGATTTTTATAGCTCTCATTAGCGTGTATTTACTCAAAATCAACTTGGAATTCACATCTCGTAGGAAACTTAGAGAGAAAAGTGACATTGGACTTGATACTGGATTTTGTGTCCTAAACTACTTCCCACAACAAGGGTTCTGCGCTTGCAGAAAAAGCACATTGTGACAATGTTTTTTTAGCTTGTTTGTGTTTTTCTCCGGCACTAAGCCTGGCCCAGCAGGTTTCAAACACTCTGGTTGTTAAACAACGTGTGAATGTCAGGACATGCTGTTGCTTTGCTGTATTATTAATGTGGTTGTTAATCGGCTTTTCACTCCAGAAAAGCAAGAGTCACTCCTTTGGAGTAGATTCCTGTTGACTTCCAGCAGTGGTGTAAGCTGTTCAGCAGAAACTGCACTGGATTTTCTGCCCATTTGCATGAGTTTTGTGTTTATTAAAAATCAATCCTCTCTTGGCTGTTGCTGCGTGGGAAATCAGATGTGATTTATATAATTGATAGACCTTGCTCAGGTTCATATTAAACTAAGTGCATGAATTCAGAGTTGCCTATAATCATTATATTAATAGTTACAGGCCTGAAAGTGATTTCTTAGTGAAGTTCCCAGTTTTCCCACATGGCTGAGTAGGGAACACAGGTGAACACATCAGAACCACTGGAAGTGATGAATTTGGGGTGATCCCCGGTGCTGTCTGTAAGATATATTCAAGCATTATTATTTTAAAATCAGGAGGTTGATCAAGGACTTGCAAAATCCTGGAGATCTCTGTGTTCTGAGGAAATGTAGAGTTTGTGCTGCAGTTTTTGAAGTGTAGAGAAGCAAATCTGGCTGTCAGGTGGCAGGGTTGGTCCTGAGGAGTCCTCATCTTTCAGGACCAGCTCTGTGGCATCTTGTAGAATGGGATAAACTATTTTTCTTTGATCTTTCTGGACAATTTAAATGAATATCACTCCTCAGCCAGAAAAGTGAATTTTGTGCGTAAAACTGAGCTGGGACAATGCACAGGGTGGGATTGTTGGAGTGCCCTGTGTGGTGTAAGGAGCTGGATTTTATCCTTTGTGGGTCCATTCCAGCTCGGGGCATTCTAAATTTCTCTTTAACCCAGGATTTTTACATTCATTTCTGGAATAAACCTGTTTAATTTTAATATACAAGGTGTGGAGAGCAACTGATGGAGTTCTCTCCCTCCTTGTGAGGTGACTTCTGCCATTTCTCTGAGGAAGATTTTTGCCACTTTCTTTTGACCTTGTGGGTCTGTCCCTGCTCAGGACATTTTATATTTCTCTTTGAATTAAGATTTTTGCATTAATTTCTGGAAGAAACCTGTTTAATTTTAGTACCTGTTATATGGAGAGCAGGGTGGCATTTCCTCCCTCCTTGTGAGGCAACTTCTCCCGCCATTTCTCTGAGGAAGATTTTTACCACTCTCTTCTGGCCTTGTGAGCCTGACTCAGCTCAGGACATTCTAAATTTCTCTTCAAACTAAGATTTTTATATCAATTTCTGGAAGAACCCTGTTTAATTTTAGTACCTGTTATATGGAGAGAACAGTGGCGTTTCCTCCTTGTGCGGCGATTTCCCACCATTTCTCTGAGGAGCTTTTCACCACTCTCTTCTGACCTCCTTTCCTTCTGAACCCCCTTCCCCGCAGCTGGTACGTGATAATGCAGATCTTCGTTGCGAGCTTCCTAAGCTGGAGAAACGCCTTCGAGCTACGGCAGAGAGAGTTAAGGCCCTGGAGAGTGCACTGAAGGAGGCCAAGGAGAACGCCATGCGCGACCGCAAGCGCTACCAGCAGGAGGTGGATCGCATTAAGGAGGCCGTGAGAGCCAAAAACATGGCCCGGAGAGCACACTCCGCCCAAATTGGTGAGGACATGGAGCTAAAGGGGCTGCCCACGTGCTCCGGGCTCGGGCTGGATGCTGAGGGTTGAGTGTAAAATGTAGGGACTGTTTCTCCTCTGCTGCACAGGAATCTTCAAAGGCCTCGCTTTTTTTTTTTTTTTTTTTTTTTTTTTCCCGTGGAATCTGCCCCACCTCGGGTTTAAAGAGGCTCTGCTGTTCCATTGGGTAAATAAAGGGCATAATGGGTCTTGTGTGCCCTTCTAGTGACCTGAAAACTTGTCTCCTTAAATTAGTCGCTCGCTTTCTTCCTCCTCCTCCCCCCACACACTCTCTCTCTCTGCTTTTATTCTTTTCTTGTCTTTCTGGACCTTTTCCCTTTCTCTTTTTTTTTCTCCTAATGACTCCTCTATGTGATTTAATTCCCAAAAAGTCTTCCTTTGTAAATTCAGACATTGATATATCTCCGAGGCACAGTGTAATGGGTGCACACCACAGAGGAACGGGGCAATTCCTGGAATGGTTTGTGGGGATTGCTGAAGGAGGGTGGTTTAGATGGAGATGACAATATTGGGATATTCAATCCTGAGGGAGAATCACGCACACAAAGTGTCACCTCCTGGATGCTTCTCTTGTAGGCAGCCATCCAAGCTTTGTCTTGGCATCTTCTGGAATGGTGTAAATGGGACATAAAAAGTGCCTCACCGCCCCACCAAGTCACTTCCCTCTGTTGTTAGACAGTCCATAATCTTTGCAGATTCAGTGCATGGGAAGGTGGAAGGGCTCTGCCAGCAGGAAAAAGGATCTGCCAGCAGGAAAACGGGTGTATTTGTTGTTGGCCAAGGCAGGGAGTGCTGTGTTCCGCACAGCTGGATTAGAAACCACGCTGCCCTGAGCTGGGAAACAACGAGGTTTCTCTTGGAGGAGAGGGGGAGGTGGAAAGCTAAAACGTGAAAGCCAAAATGTCTTGTTTGTTCCCTCTTTTCCCCCTGCAGCCAAGCCCATCCGCCCTGGTCACTACCCAGCGTCTTCTCCGACGGCCGTCCACGCCATCCGAGGGGGAGGGATGTCCAACTCCAGCTACTACCACAACACCAAATAAACGAGAGGTAAGGCCAGAGTAACTCGCTCAGCCTCTTCTCACACTGATCACTCAGTCCACTTACATCTCATCTTGCTTTTAGGAGACCCACAGCAAGGTTTTTTTTTTTCTATTGTTAGTAGTTGTTTGCTGATAGTTACAGTACTCGTTAATTGAGTGCCTTAATTGAGGAGAGGTTTTATTTTAATGACTTAGCACTTCAAAAGTTTTTTAAGAATTGCTGTGGTAAATCTGGACTGAAATGCACACGTAGAGGTATGAAACTCATGTAGTAAAAGTAGAGTTCCAGAGGTTCCTTCTGCCAGTATCATCTGCTTTCTGTCCCATGGATGTGTTTCCATGTTGGGATATTCCAGCCTGGGATAGAGGTGGAGCAGCTGTCAGTGGCAGCAAGAGACAGCTCCAAATTTGAGTGTAACAATTTGGCACACTTTGCACTCCTAGCTCTCCTCATAAAAACAAAACAAAACAAAAACACCTAAATATTTTACTTTAATTTCCAGACCTTGAGGGTTTCTCCTAAGCAAAAGATGAGCAGCATGTTCCCAGGAGATTGTTCCATGGACTCCACCCTCCCATTTCTTTCTTTAAATGCTCATTATTGGCGAGATTTTATATCTGCAGTATTTTAGATGATCACTTTATGCCACAGACATGCCAAGAGCCTGATGGCAGCGAGTGGCTGTGAAAAGCAGCCTGGGGACAGAAAACTTGCCCCCTCCAAGTCTGGCTTTTTGCCCTCCTTGAGGATTAATTCTGTCTCACGACTCTCTTCATGGTCTGTGGTCTCCTCGAGGCATTCCTGGGTGTTTTGAGCATTTTTTTGGGAATGTTTCATGTCAGGCTTGCATGCCAAGCATCCATCACGCCACACTCAAGCTGTTATTGTGCTGGGGGATTGTTCCTGCTCATTGTGTTTGCCACGAGCTTCCAGCAACAAATATTTCCCCTGTTGATAAATTAGGGCAAGGCTTTGCTGAGTGGTTATGTCCATTCTGGTCTGAAATTGGCTTTTCCACCTCAGGAGTCAGGTGCCTCTGTCCATCTGCTTCATTGCATTCCCACCTCTGTGACCTGGCAAAGAGTGGGATACAGAGAGCCCTTGTCAAAGATTTCTAAACATTTCTTGGGACAGCTACTCTGAGGGGAAGAAAAGCTGCCACCTGCCTCAAATAAATGCACCTTTAATTTACCAGCTGCAGGAAAAAGAAGAGTCAGACTCAAACAGGCCACACATGTCAAATGAAAAACGTTAGATTAATAAAAAGTTATTAATAAAATAACCACACTTGAAAGGAGTTGGGTTTGTAATAACAAGACAGGACTGTGGAAGTCAAGAAAAAGCAATCAGGTGGCATAAAATGCCAGATATTTCAGATGCTGAGGTTTAGATTTGAGGGCTTTGGAAATGAGCAGGTTCAGGCCACGTTGCAGAGGAGCACCAGGGGAAATGAGGCTGGAGGAAAAGAAGATGGAAGATCTCGGGAGAAACTGGATAAAGTTACAGACTTGGGGGTTTCTGGAAAAAAAATAGGAAAAATCTGAAAACTGAATGGCAGCCTTACAGGTTGGAATGAAACCATTTCAACAGAGTGCTCTAGATTTGTTGCTCACACCCAGAAGTAAGTGTGGGAGGTGTAGTCCAAGGAGGCTGGAAAATGATTGGAGAAGGTCAATTTTCCTCAGTTTTGGTCCTTTGGTTAAGAGTTTGGTTGGTAAATTCCAACTATTTGGCTGCCAAAATTGGGAATATATGAGTAATCTGAATTCTGAGCTTGGATTGAAGCCCAGGGGTCCAAGTAAGGGTGTTAGTAAAGGTGCTGCCAGCGCAGGGAAAACTTCATCCAGATTATTTCCTGATTATTGGTGAGACATTCCTGTGCTCTGCAGAAAGTGCTTTGGAATGGTGCAGCTCTACCCAGCTGGAATTAGAACAAAACTTTCTTTTATAGTCATTTAACAGCAGAGAAGTAAAAATTGAGGTTCCTATTTCAGCATTTGCTGAGGAGAGATTTATCTTGTGTTCATTCATTATTCACCATAAAGATAATACACGCTTAGTGCTGTTAGACTGGTCAGAGTTATGATTGATTAACCCAGCAGATGGAAGAGGAAAAACCGTGGGTTTTAATAAAATGTGCTTGTCTAATGTGCATATATAACATTATAAAGTATATTTTTATAATATTGTCATATTATATAAAAATATTTTAGATATTTCTGTAAATGCTTTTTATATGTGTATATATATATCAGGAAAAGATCTCTGTTGGGAGACAGAACAGAAGGATTGCTTTGAATTTGTATTTTTTCATCCTTCTGATTTATAATTTTCAAACTCTGCTGCTGTTACTTTCCCCCCTTATTGCATGAGATCAACACACACCAGCTCTTGTGCACACCCAATGAGCCGGGAGAAAAAAATCCCATTAAAGGAACAGAAAATTAAAGGTGAGGCAAAAAAAAAAAAAAGTTAGACCTTTCGATGGTGTTTGGGTGAGACATAATTCCAGGCTACAGGTGGCAGAGAGTGAATTCCATCAGAATTGGCTCGCTTTGTGAGACCCAAATAATTTTTTTTAATGTGACGTTCCATCATTTTTTTAACGTGACCGCGGATTCGTCTCACTGGGCGCTGCCCATCCCATGTGAGTGCTCTTCTTTCTAATCCCCCCAAACCCGCTGATTTTCCTTCCCTTTCTCTCTCTCTCTCTCTCTGGCAGGTCAGTTCCACTTTAGCATGTTAAGGACTGTCATTAAGTCACATTAGGTATTTTTTTTTTGCCCCTCTCCGAGCCGCTCCACGTCCCGCCCCGCTCCAGGTACTCCGAGCTTCGTAGGATCTCCACGTGTACAGAAGTGTCCAGCTCAGCTCCTCCAGATCCTCCTACAACGTCTGGAACATTCCCACCTCAGGCAAAGGATGACAGGGAGTCTGCCACTCCGAATTCCACGAGCCCTTGGCGCTGCTTAGGTTGGGGCTTCTCCACTCAGAGTGATGCTTTTTTTTTTTTGGGTTTTTTTGGGGTTTTTTTTTTCCGAGTCCTTCGTTGGCATCGGTAATTCCCGACTTCTGGCATCAAGGAATTAATTATTCAATGACCAAGTGCCATCAAAGGCAGGTGATTGTGCTCCGTCATGACTGATTTCCTGTATAATATACATATTATTTTATATTTTGAGGGGATGAAAATGTGCTGCTATGTGGTTTAATTTTACTGCTTAACATTTTCGGAAGGAAATTTCCCCAAAGAACCATTTGTAATATCCTGATTTAAAAAAAAAGAAAAAAAAAATCTTTGGACTGTATAAAATAACCTTTATTGCAGTACCTGGTAAAGAACAAACGGGATGCAGAGAAATCTGTTAGTATAGACCTAGGATTTGAAGTTTGGTAGTTCCATGAATTCATCTGTGTGACCTGTTTTAAAATTAAGCTCCTATTTCCTTGTAGTTCTCCCTACAGTGGTGGGTTTTCCTGGAGTGGGATGGCTTAGCCACGTGTTTTGTAAGAGTTGTTCCCTAGGAATTTAATGAAGGAGTTCAGAATGCTGTGGAAACCTTGCCTTGGAAAATCCGACAAGCATCTCCCCCCCTCCCCCTTTTCCCCAGACAAGCCCCGATCTGTTCACACCGGAATTCAGATCCCGGAGGGAACAGTCCCCTACCAGAACAAAGGAAAATAAAATCCTCCAAACCCTTCCTTCAAAAAAAAAAAAAAAAAAATCCAAAAGGAGATGAGAGTTGTACACTCGAGCTGTCCTTTGCAGACCAAATTTGGGATTTTTTTTTTATTATTATTATTATTATTTTTTCTGGGAAGTGAGGAGCACATTGCCAGGGAAAGGGAATGTCTCTCTAAGCCACTACATCCACTCATCCTATGGAAGGTCCGCTCGTGCTCCAGAGGGAAGGAAAAGCCTCCCTTGGATCTCTCAGGCAGCAAATTTCCATCTTCCCAGCAAGGGGGCACTGGAATTGCTCTGGGAAGGTTCTGCAGGGCAGGCTGAAGGTGCTGCTCCTCCTCCTCCTCCCTCCACATCTCCTGGGGGAGGTGGGACTCCAGGAAACCGGGATTCCAGGAAGGCTCCGGGAAGCTGCAATTCCAGGAAGGCTCCGGCCAAGCGTAGCCCTCTGGTCTTCTTTTGCAGACGTTTGCTCTTCTTTAATTTGAGATTGATTGGGATTTTTTTATTTTTCTTTTTTAAATTTCTGAATGTGTAGGTGTAGAACCCTTCAGTTCCGTAGAGCGTTTTGGAAGATTGTGAGTTGACTTTAGATATTTTTTTTACTACTGAAATTAGGGTGTTATAAAGTAAGTTGAACTTAATTTAACTGGTTTTGTTTTTTTGTTGTTTTTTTTTTTTTTAATGTTGCACTATTTTGGGGGAGCGTTTTGCTAAACATATTTAATGAAGTTGCAGATTTGCATGTATTTAATTTATTTTGTATTTTCCAAAGTTTTATATTTTCTTTCGTTACGTGCATGTGCACTGCCAGAAGAATGAACTGTGAACTTGCCATATGCAATCTTTAATAAAATCACTAACTCAGAACTACTCTCTGCTATCTTACCAGCTGGTCAGAGCTGAGGTTTCTACTAGGAATTAATAATCCTCTTGGTTTTGGTTCTAGGAAAAGACCCTAAGCTTATTTGCTGTCAAAGATTTTTGTACTTTAGGCAAACTTTTTGTTGTGTCTCTCAGCGCTCAATAAGGAATTCTGTTGTAAATGTGGCATTTGTGACAACAAATGGTCTGGATTGCTCAAGGCATCACCAGGAGGTTTTTGGGGACAGCTCTGCCAGCTCCCTGCAGCTTGAGGGAGAAGTGAACTTGGACATCTCTTCCTCGTGCTGGTGCTGATCAGCCAGTCAGTGCCACCAGCAGCAAAACGATGAAGATTCTCCGAGTTCCCTTCTACACCAACGCTGCAGGAGGACTTTCATCAATGCCCCCAAAGATGCCTTAGGCTAAAATCCTCCAAATTAAACACCTGAGATACCGAATGATTGGAAGGGATGAATTCTCAGCTGGACATGCTCTGCTTGTATCAATTTTTATTTTTGAAGCCTATTTTTAATTAGGCAACTTCAGTTTGTATCGCGTGTTGTATATTCGACTTTTGTACCATTTTTTAAGGCTTTCACATTTTATATCTGCAAAGAAAAAAAACCACACATCTGCTCTGCAGAGATCAGAACCTGTCTCTTGCTCTTTCCTGACCCCCATCTTCCTTTCTTTGCTCTTTGAGTGTTGTGTTCTATTTATTCCAGGCTCATCTTTAAAGTTGTGGTTTGTACAGCGCAAATGAAATTTCACATCTTAAACTGTCATGCATGGGACAAATTCGGGTGGAAATATCATTCCCGAATGGAAAACGGATTTCAGATGGAACTAAAGTGCATATTGTTCTTTTTGCTAGTAATTAAAAAGTATTTCTGGCTCACTCGAGCTTCTCTTAACGATATGTTCAAATATCTTGTGTTTGTCCTTGAGTTCATGTTTCATTGACTTTTTTTCTGGAAAGCAAGGAAAGTTTTAAGCTTGGAAATACCTTGGCTGATGCATTTTTTTAAGTTTTGTATTAAACTCAGCAAGGGTGAGATTCAGATTATCCTGAAGACACTGAAAACTTAAAAATAAGTCACCAAAATAAAAATTTTGCTACAGAAATTCCTGCCCACAGAACCTTGAGCAGCTTTTCAATTTCACTTTATGAAGCCTAATGGACTAAGATGCACATTTGCCTGTAATCTTTATAAATTCTAGGATCATGGAACGGTTTGGTTGGATTTTAAAGATCAGCTGGTTCCACCCCCTGCCATGGGAGGGCAGGGACACCTTCCACTATCCCAGGCTGCTCCGAGCCCTGTCCAACCCGGCCTTGGACATTCCAGGGGCACCCACAGGTGCTGTGGGCACCCTGTGCCAGAGCCTCACTGTTCTCACAGGATTCCTTCCCAATCCCCCACCTAACCCTGCCTAAAGGCTTGAAAAATGAACAAACCCAAGAATTTTCATTTGAAGGCGTTTTTATTCCAAGAACCCTTTAAATAACGGGCGACGAAGGTCCAAAAGCAAAGGGCTCATCAGCTTCCCGTCACTGGAGGAGAAATACCTCACACAACCACGACTGAAGTACTCCTCCACGGGGAGGGAAAAAGAGGGAAACAAACGGGCAGGACAATGTGAATCTCCCCTTGCTGTGACTCTGGTCCTCACGGTGCCTGTGGGAACCATCCGCTGTGCGGGATGGCAGCCGCGGGGCCGAGGCTTTCTGTAGATTTAGCCCTGTCTAGTTTGTAAAGTGTGTAAACGTGTGCTGCAGATGTGTATTCTCGGGGCTCTGTGTATCTTTAAAGTAGTGTTCAATTTAGGAGAAAAAAAAAAAACAAAAAACCTACAAACAAAAAATTAAATAAATGGTGGACACGTTTTGCTGGTAACAAGGGGAATTTTTTTTAATTTTTTTTTTTTTTTAATTTTTTTTTGCCATTGCATCGGATGATGCTGAACTGTATTAAACTCTTGATAGCAGACCTGAACCCTCCTCCTCCCCCCAGCCCGTGGAGAGAAGTCTTTTATCTTCGTGCTGAAGTTCTGTCGGAGATGGATGGATACACTGGCAGACTGCATGATGTATCATTCGAATACAGTGGAAAATAAAACTGAACTGAACTCTGCCGTGTGGGCCTGGTGTGACACGGGACAGGGCACTCCGTGCAGCAGTGACAGCTCCCTGTGACAGGGACAGCACCCAGGGAACGCCTGGAGCTGTGACAGGATGTGTTTAGGGTGGGTTTTAGGACAAGGTTCTTCTCCCAGAGGGTGCTGGGCACTGCCCAGGCTCCCCAGGGAACAGGCACATTCCCAAGAGCTCCAGGACAGTTTGGACAGCGTTCCCAGGGATGCCCAGGGTGGGATTTTGGGGTGTCTGTGCAAGGCCAGGAGCTGGATCCATGATCCTGTGGGTCCCTTCCAGCTCAGGAGATTCCCTGATTCCATGAGTGACCCACTCAGCAGAACCACACTCCAAAGCGGGCCGAGTCCACGCTCTGGGGTTCAGCTTTCCTTCTAAACCTGTATAAAGCCATTCCAAAACCGATAAAATCCTAGATTGGTTTGGGTTGGAAAGGACCTTAAAGCTCATCCCATCCCACCCCTGCCCTGGGCAGGGACATCTTCCACCATCCAAGGTGCTCCAAGCCCTGTCCAACCTGGCCTTGGACACTGCCAGGGATCCAGGGGCACGAATTAAAAAATCTGAGTGACTGGGGAATGAACACAGCAGAATTTTTTATTCTCTTAATAAATAATTTCACCATCTCTACTGCCTCTCCATGAATCTATTTTCCTTCTTCCTCCTCTTTTTCGTTAGCCTGGGGGATGACAGGGAGACTCTTCCACTTCCCTCGTGCATGTATTTCCATTTTTATAGGAATATTACACTCACTTTACGTAATGGAGTAGAAGTTCACGTGTCCTCACCACTTCCCTAAAGTCATACTCAGGAGCTTTAGAAACAGCTTATTTCCAGTAATTATTTCTCTGAGCATTTCTCAATTAAATCATTACTTTTCTCTTCAGCAATGCAAATTCCGGGTGCTCCAAGGTTTCTGTAGGAATGGATTGCTCTCTCTCTTTTTTTTTTTTTTTTTTTTTTTTTTTTTTTTTTGCTGCTGGGTAGACTCCTGATGAGGATTATGTGGCTTTTGCACCATAAAAACAGAAGCAGCTTTAGACATTAGTCCAGTAAAAATTGGAGTGGATTATTAAAAATGACGAATAAATTTTGGATTGTGGTAAATTTGGGGTTCAGTGCAAGTAAGAGGCACTTCCTCACCCTCTGAGAAACTCCTGCAGGACGAGGATGGCTCCTCCCGGGAAGAAGAAGCTCTCCAGTGTAGATGGTTTATATGAAGGAGAGCAGATGGGAAGTCCAAACCTTCCCCAAAAGTCCTGCAGAGGAAGGTAAACACCGCAGGGTGCCAGAGCTTTTTCCATGAGTCAAAAAAAATATTCACCCTTCAAGATCTCCTCGATAAAGCTCATGCCTGGAGGATGAGCTCAATTAGAGAGCAGACTGTTTGTAAGCGTATCCCTACAATTTCGTTTTCGGAATGTGGGATTGCAGCAGTTAATTAACTCCCTGAAAACAGCACAAATTACCGTATCCATTTCCAAGATCCACCTTTCGCAAGAGCGCAGCGAAAACAAAGGAATGGGAGTTGCATCCCTAGGAAAAAAAAAAAAAAAAAACAACAAAACTCACCGCCAGGCTGCCGCTATTGAATCAAACACTTCCTAGCTCAAACTGAAACACTTTAAATTTATCCTCCAGCAGAGCCGATCCCGAGGGAAGCTGTATTCACCCTAAAATCAGGATATTCGGCAGCTCGGCATCAAGATCCCTGGTGCTCACCTCGATGCGCTCCGATGGAAACCTGACGCGTGGGTGCCGGGACAGGGGGTGTCGGGGAGGCTTCACTTCCAAGGATCTCCGGGACGTTCGGGGGATGCCGCAGGTGTCGGGGGTCCCTCCCTGGCCGCAGGTGCCGCCGCCCCGGGGGCGGGCACGGCGTGTCCGAGCCGCCCGCTCCGCCCCGTTCCCTCCTCCGCCGGCCGCGCCCGCACGGCCAGGGCGGGCGTCCCGCGGTGCTGCTCTCCCGTGTGCTGCTGTCCCGTGTCCTGCTGTCCCTGTGTCCCGTGTCCTGCTGTCCTGCTGCTCCTCTGTCCCGTGTCCTGCTGTCCTGCTGTCCCTGTGCCCCGCGGTGTCGGGGTCCCGGCACGGAGGGTGAGTGCGGGGAAGGGTCCGGGAGGGGAGCGCGGAGCTCGGAGCGGCACGGGTTCGGTCGGGGCTGCGGGTCCCGCTCTGCCGCCCCACGGGAGGCTGAGCCCCGGAGGGAACATCGGAATCACGGTGTCCGCAGCTCCGCGGGGAGTGGGAGGTGGCACTGAAATCAGGGTGACCCCAGCCCCACGGGGAATGGGAGGTGACACTGAAATCAAGGTGTCCTCAGCTTCACGGGGAATGGGAGGTGACACTGAAATCAGGGTGACCCCAGCCCCACGGGAGGTGACACCGGAATCGGGGTGTCCCCAGCCCCACGGGAGGTGACACTGAAATCAGGGTGTCCCCAGTCCAACGAGAGGTGACACTGAAATCAGGGTGACCCCAGCCCCACGGGAGGTGACACTGAAATCAAGGTGTCCTCAGCCCCACGGGAGGTGACACTGAAATCAGGGTGTCCTCAGCCCCACGGGGAGTGGGAGGTGGCACAAAATCAAGGTGTCCCCAGCCCCACGAGGAGTGAGGTGACACCGGAATCAGGGCGTTCCCAGCCCCACTGAAGAGGAAAGTGGCACTGCAGTCTGGGTGTCCCCAGCCCCACGGGGAGTGGGAGGTGACACTGAAATCAGGGTGTCCCCAGCCCCACGGGGAGTGGGAGGTGACACTAAAATCAAGGTGTCCCCAGCCCTACGGGGAGTGGGAGGTGACACTGAAATCAGGGTGTCCTCAGCATCATGGGGAGTGGGAGGTGGCACCAAAATCACGGTGTCCCCAGCCCCACTGAAGAACAAAGCGGCACCAAAATCAGGGTGTCCCCAGTCCTACAGGGAGTGGAAAGTGTCACTGAAATCAGAATGTCTCCAGCCCCAGCGGTTTTGGGGAGTGGGAGGTGGCACCAAAAGGCCTGCTGTTTTTGGGGAACAGGAGGGAGCACCAAAACCAGGGTGTCAGCACCTCTGATGGTTTTGGGGAGAAGGTGGTGCTGAAAACAGGTATCTCCAGCCCTGGCAGTTATGGGGAGCAGAACGTGGCACCTATATCGAGGTGTCCCCAGCCACACAGGAGGTGTCACCACAGTCAGGGTGTCCCCAGCAGCTGTGGCGCTGGCAGGAAGGGGCCAGGCTGTGGGAAGCGCTGGGTGTGCAGCGTCAAGTGCCTGGGACCCAGTTCACAGCCTGTGTTTAACAGGTCCCTTGTAAAAGTGCAGTTATTACACATCTCCTGATGATTATAGAGCTGTAAAAAGAACTGGGCTCGGTGTTCCACAGGTGTGGACGCCAACCTCGGGCTCTTTACCAGTGGGGCTTCGCCGTAGGAAGTGACAGAACAGCATAAAAATGTACTTAGTGAAGCGAAAACTGTGAGTGAAAAATGCAAGCTGCCCACCATGAAGGCTGCAGAGGGATTTTGGAGAAGGGCCTGGAGTGGCAGGAAAAGGGGGAATGGCTTCCTGTTCCCAGAGGGCAGGGATATATTGGATTTTGGGAAGGAATTCTTCCCTGTGAGGGTAGAGGAGGGCTGGCAGAGGGTTCCCAGAGAAGCTGTGGCTGCCCCTGGATCCCTGGAAATGTCCAAGGCCAGGTTAGACAGGGCTTGGAGCAGCTTGGGATAGTGGAAAGCATCCTGTCCATGGCAGGGGGTGGACCGGGATGTGTTTAAGGTCCTCCCCAACCCAAACCATCCTGTGATCCTGTAAAAGCAGGTGCTGGGCTGACTCTGGCAGGTTGGAAAAGAGCTGCCTTTAGCGTGGTGTTTTTCCTCAGAACAGACACAGGCTTCTGGTACCTATTCCCTATATCCATCCTTGTGCTGAATGAGGCTGTAAATCCTTTGGAATGACAACCAGCAGCATTGTGGGGATCGTGGGCATCGAGGGCTCAGCTCTGCACGGGGCCCTGGGTGCTCTGCTGATGCAGGGAGTGGAAGCAGTGCTGGGCTTGAGGAGTGCACGTGGCTCCTGCAGAAAGGACTGGTTTGCAAGACCCAGCTGGTTGATTACTGAGGGCAGCCTCAGGAAAATGGGATTGTGTGATTTCCCATCTGTCAGAGGGTAACGCAGCGGAGGCAGAGATCAGAGCAGTTGCAGAGCCATGTGCTGCAGCCTCCTCCAGAAATGCCCTGCTGGTAATCCCAGATGCTCAGGGAATGAGTCAAGTTTCTCTCCCTCGATCAACATGTTTTTATTTAAAATCATACAATATTAAGTGTTGAGATCTCTGTTTCTCAGGTCACTTTTGAACCTCTTAAGTTTTCAAGCTTCCTCCGTGACTTTGAACCTCCTCCCCATTGTCACACCTCTGCTTGGATGAGGTTTTAAGGAAAGAGGTTATAAGGTTTGTGATGACAAAGAATAAAGTTTGAGAACGCACAGATCAGCTCAGGGAAGGAGAATTCAGAGCTGACCCTGTCGCTGTGGTGTGTGTCTGTGCCCCCTTGCCCAGCCAGGCCCTGTACCTGCAGTGCAGGTGAATTCCAGAGGTAATTGCAGAGGGATGTTTTATGGCGCGGAGCAAGGGAGTTGTCCAGGTTGTTCTACAGCTTGGTGATTCATCAACCTTTGCATGGTGATGTTTTACTCTTCCAGTCAGCCCACAATTAACTCGCTTAGCAGAGCTCCCCCTCTTCCCGCCGTGCCTTCCTTGCTTTAAGTCAATTAGTGCTTCCCAGCGTGATAATTGCTCTGCTCCCCGCCGGTCACATCCTCTCGGTGACATCCCTTCCAGAGGGGATAATCTGCAGCCTTGAGCCTGGCTCTGGCGGGGCTCTCTCTCTCTGAGGTTTGACATCTGGGTGATGCTCGCTGTCAGGAGCTGGGAGATCCCCTAATCGCCTTTCACACGGCATGGATCCCGCCTGCTGATCCCAAGAACACTTGGGATGAATTCCCTTTGTCTGGAGGAGGAGGAGGGAAAGCACGGCCAAGGTGAGGGAGATGTGGTTTCTGGGTCAGGGAGGTGATTGCCATTGGCACCCCGAGGTGCTGCAAGGAAAAAATTCCATTTTAGAGGAACTGGCGCCTTTTCCTGCACCTTTGGGAGATCTGTAGGAGAGACACCTGTGCCTTTGTTAACTCAAGGTTGTGAGGCAGGTTATCCCAATCCTTTCCTGCTTGGTTTTCCATTCTCCCAAGTTTCAGGTGTGGGAGAAGAGAGAGGAAATATTCCCTTTTATCCTGTTTGTACGGTTGTGGTAATTATGTAGGAAAACCCTGTCCGGAATCAGGAGTTACAAACTCAGGTTACAAAGCAGAAGTCACCAAGTGGAAGGTTCCCAACCCAATGAAGGTTCCTTGCCCCTGGAAGATTCCTTTCCCATGGTAGAGCCTTGGAACAAGAGGAGCTTTAAGATCCCTTCCAACCCAAACCGTTCTGTGATGAAAAATTAAAAGAGAATGAAAATTTTGCTGCATGAATTTTGATACTTGTGAAAATTCCCCTCTTTTTTTTTTTTTTTTTTTTTTTTTCTTTCCCCAAAGTCTGTGTTCCTCAAGACTTTAATTCCTTTCCTCACATCTATTGGCTGGATCTTGTGGACTCAAAGGAAAGGAATGCTTCGGTTATCCCCGTGTGTGCCTCAAAGGCCTCCTGGGTGAGGTGCATGTCCAACAGTTCAGAAGTGGTGAAAAGGCACCCATGGCAGCTCCATGCCAATAAACTTCAGAAGGAATTCCAGGTGGCAGCTTTCCTGGAGGACTGAGGCGGATTGAATGATGCATGTGATGCTGGCAGGTATTTTTCCAGTAATTGCTGGGAGAATCTTTTAGCCCGAATAAGGAGGTTTCACCTGGGCTTTGCACGTGATTTGCACCAGGATGGTCCTTCCCAGTGCCCAAATGCTCAAGGCCAGGCTGGACAGGGATTGGAGCAGCCTGGGATAGTGGAAGGTGCTCCTGCCCATGGCAGAGGGTGGAAGGGGGTTATTTTCAGTCCTTTCCAACCCAAACCATCCTGGGATTCCATGATTTTAGGTGAAGGCTCAGGATAACCGTTGGCATTCCTTGTTTTCTTGCTGTGTCCATGAGCAGGGAGCACAAGCTACGATCCAGCAAAACAAGACTGAGATTTCTTACCTGGAGCTTGGGGCTTTTTGATGTGCCTGGGTTGAACCACGGGGTTTGGCTTTGGGTCAGATTTGGGGTAAAATGGTTTTCATTTGGGTTTTGTCTGAATGTTGCTTCGATGTTCGGACAAATCTGAAATGTTGGGTGAAACCTGCTTGGAACAAACTTACAAACCCCATTGTTGATATCATCTTGTAGGTCTGAAAGTGGGGCAGCAAAGGATTAGAACCTGAGGTTTTGTGTTAAAAAAACCCCGAAGAATCATCCTCAAATGGTTTGGGTTGGAAGGGCCCTTAAAGCTCATCCCATTCCCAGAAATTCTCCTGGAGTTTGTGCAGGTGTCAGAGGTAGAAGCCAGTCCTGCCCTCATTGCTCGGCAGGGAAAATTGTGGTTTCTTAAATTTAATGTTTCCACTCCCCAGCTCTCAATCCAGGGGAAGATCCACTCTTATCCTTCATGTTCATCCTTCATTAGCCTGCATTTTTTCTGTAACAGGAACTCATCTTAAAAAACAAAGTGGGAAGAGATCCTTGCAGCAACGGGATGAAAAATCAGGTGTATAAACAGGTTGGACATTCTACTTCTTCAAAATGTTAAAATAGAGTTGTTCTTCCACTCTTAATTCGTTTTGCCCACAAATTAGTGTGTCTGCGAGAGCAATTGTCTTTCCTATGTCAGAATGTCCGTGTTTTCCTGTAAAGAAGTGTGGTTTTCTTCCTTGTAGCCCAGTTACACCGTTATTTCCAAATGTTAGGGAAGTTGGGATTGAAATCCTTGAGCTTGCCTTGATTTTTAGGGACGGAGAATTAACCCCCGTTGTAGGAGCAGCCTTGCCTTTGGTTGAAGCGCAACATCTGGTGATTTTTGTCTGTTCTTTCAAATCTAACGGGCAAAAAACCCTGCACAAAACACTGTCTTTAGTGGCATCATACCAATCCTTCCCATGGGGACCTTTCAGCCCTTCAGTCCCACGGAGTGCAGGGATTTTGGGGAGCTGTTTGGGGTTGGAAGGAGCGGGCTGTTCAGTACCTGGTGCTCCAGGGCACTGTTCTCCGCTCCCTTCCTCACCTCCCCACGTCAAAAAAGCAGCAGGACAGACACCAGATTATCTCCCCAGCCCCGGGGATGTGCCCTGAAGGGTGGTGATTACCCTGCTCAGGAGTTTAAACACGCAGACGGGAGCACTTAGCCGTCATCTAATCCCCTTTTTTTTTTTTTTTTTTTTTTTTTTTTTGGAGGGGGGGAAAAATGCTGCCCCGGTTTTGTCCTGATGTGAAGAAACCTGTTGTGGCAAATTGCACTAATTCAGAGCTCAGCTTAATACACTGAAATGGAGCTAAAAGCTTTAGAGAGAAGAGCAGGCAGGAGCCTCGTGTGCCCTCACAATGCCTCAAACCTTCTTTTTAGGGGCTGGTTTGGCTTAAATGTCATTTCAGGCTGGGCTGGAGGCGTTTTGGTGCTTTGGATGTGAAGAGCTTTTGTGTTTTAGGTGTGAGCTTGGAGAGTGTGGCTGCTCCGCAGCTAAAAAGTCTATTTTATGGAATCTCCTGAAGTAGAAGGAACCTACAGGATCACGGATCCAGCTCCTGGCCCTGCACAGACACCCCAAAATCCCACCCTGGGCATCCCTGGGAGTGCTGTCCAAACTCTCCTGGAGCTCTTGGGAATGTGCCCGTTCCCTGGGGAGCCTCTGGGAAAGAACTTTTCCCTGAAATCCACCCTAAACCTTCTCTGGGTCCCAGAGAGCAGGGATCAGAGCTGTCCCTCAGGAGGAAACTCCAGACTGGGGTCAGTCTCCCCTCATTCTTTTCTCCAGGCTGGACACACCAAGTCACTCTGCGGGGTTTTTTTATGGCCATATTTTCCTTGGCTTTTACTTTCAGAGCATCAGGTGCATGTTCAGGTCCCAGCACTTTTTTTTCTGGCTGAGATCATCGTTTTTCCTTGGAAGTTCGCTGTGTCCATCTGTTGTGCCTGGCTGGAGTAATGAAACATCTTGTTTCTGTGATTCCCAGCTCTCTGTGCCTTGGATCAGTAGGATAATCCCCTCCTTGGCTGTTCCAGCACAGAGCATTATCAGCTGCTGGATCCCAGCTGTCCAGCCTCTAACATGAAGAAGAAAAGAAAATAAAAACCTCACATCTAGGGAAAACGTGGCTGCTCCAAAAGTGGAGTTTCCTCCCAGGTCAGGTCCTGTGCCCATCCTTTAAAACTTAAACTTACACATCAAAAATCAAAAAAATTCAGATGCCAGTGGTACCTCCCTCTTCGGAAAGGTTCAGGGCATCTCATCAGCCTCACGTGGATGCAGAGTCAAACCAGAGGGTATTTGTATAAACATATAAAAATTAATTTCATGTTTATTATTAAACCCCAACCGCAGAAGTCAAGGAAGCAGAATGTCCAGGCAAACCCAGGAGGTGCTGGCACTGCAGCTGCTCCTCTGGGACATCAGTTTCTCCAACACCATGTGGGTGTAAGAGCTGGGGCAGAGCTAATTCCAGCCTGGGGCTGCTTTCTGTTCTTCGTAATGATTTTATTTTTCTGAGATTATTGCAACACTGCCTGATATCAATCTAGTCTGATAACATTCAGCATCCACAGCACAGAAGGGAAACATTCCTTCTGTTTCAGGAGGGACTTTTGCTGTGGGTTTTTATGTTTCATTGTCTTGTTTCTTTATTTCAACTTCTATTGATTCATATATATATATATATGCTCTATAACATTTCAGGATTGACTGTTTGGCTTCATTCCTTCAAATGAAGAAACAGAAATTCCCATCTTTCTTTCCCCATAACAATTCTCCCATTTGGAGGGATTTGTGAGACTGTGGCTAAAAAAACTGACACTGGCACCGAGGATCTCTAGTGGAGAAAACCTTAAAAAAGATGTTAATAATATTCACGAGGTATCAAAGAGCTGCAGATTTACAGCTGATCTGCACAGACTTGAAAACCTCTTTTCTGTGAAGCAATAAATGAAGTTAATAATTACAGTACAATTAGAGCAGGAGAGTGATGTGTGGAGCGAGGCAGGATTTCTCCTTCACTGCTTACAGGAAATGAGAGATTTGGGGTGCAGGGCTGTGAGTGTCCTCTGACCTGCACTCTCTACAACAAGTGGGTAAAATACTCAGAGTAGTAAGGGTTTGGTTGAACCAACCTGGTAATTTAGCTAAAATGTGTATTTTTGTTTTCCTTTAGGAGGCAGAGATGAAGGGCTGTCATTGCCTCCCCCGAGTGCCCCAGGCTCTGTGAACTCTGTGCTAAATCAAACTGGAATTTGGGGCATTCACCACCCGTGAGTGGCTGGGCTGGAAGGGACCTTAGAGATGATCCCATCCCACCCCTGCCATGGGCAAGGACACCTTCCACTATCCCAGATTGCTCCAGCCTGGCCTTGGACCAGGGATCCAGGGGCAGCCACAGTTTCTCTGAGAATTCTAACCCAGCCAGGAATTCCTTCCCAAAATCCCATCCAGCCCTGCCCTCTGGCAGTGGGAGGCCATTCCCTGTGTCCTGTCTTTCCATCCCTTGGAAATCCTCTCTCTCCGTCTTTTCCTGCAGCTCCTTCAGCTGCTGCAAGGCCACATTCCTCTCCTCTCCAGGCTGAACGTTCCCAACTCCCTCAGCCTTTCCTCATGGGAGAGGTGCAGGATTGTCCTTGCGGGTCCCTTCCAGATTACTGTAACCAAACAGATGAAATATTCAAAATCAGGACACGGCAGTTTATATTATTTATGGATTTGTCTTGTAGAGCATCAAGCCACAACTCTTTTGCTTTATTGTTTGTTTTTTTTATTTATCCCTTTGTATCCCAGCCAGCTGCAATCACTCCTGGCTGTGGCATCGATTGTTTTATACCAACTCCTTAAATTTCTTTATCCCTCCCAGCCAGCTGCCAGGACTGGGAACCTCGGGTCCTGAGCTATTGTGAATTCCCCAGGGAATGCTGGAGTAGCCTTGACTCCCTTTCCTGACCAGCCCTGAGGCAGAAATGCCCTGCTGGTTTGACAAATGATGGTTGGCTGGTGGCAAACTATTGTTTGGAGCCAGATTTCAGAGGTAGAGAAAAAATAGTGCACTTAAAATTCCCAGGAGAGGAGGAAAAGGCCTCTGCTCATGTATTTCAATGCCCCAGGATTTATTTTTCCCTGGCAAAGCTTAGTGAGCCCACCAAGGGCAAGCTCTGAAGAAGGATAATAATGAGAGGTGGATTTTTGAGACAGAGAAGTTTCTTTCCTCTTCTTCCTTTTTACCAAAAGGCACACGGGGTAACTGAAGTCACATCAAATACTCAAAATGCATTTTGCTGGGTTATGTAACATATGAAAGGAGCAGAATTTGTCTCTCTGCATCAAGAATTTGGTTCTGTGCATTGACTGAAGCCAGCTGGGAGAGCAGATCTGATCGGATCAAAGGCATTTTCCACTTCATTTCCATACCTCATTGTGTCTTCTTCAGCAACAAAACCTGAGGGTCTGGTCTTTCCAAAGAGAGTTTTTACTCAGGGAATGGTCAGGCATTGATGTGCTGGTGGGAGAGGACGAGAGATTGCCTTTGCATCACTTACTAAACTGCCTTTTCTCCTTTGCTTTAAATTTTAAATGAAGTGTTTTTTTTTAAAAGTTGTGTTCTGCAATGTCGGACATCCCCCATAATAATCGATCACCTCGAACCTCTTCCTTTGCACTTAGGCTCCTCTTGGGTTTTCCAACCTCAAATTCTCACCCTTTTCTTTGCTTTCAAGCCTTCAGGAATTGCAGCTGTAGGGTGGGACGCTGCCTCCCCAAAAGCTGGATGACAGAACTCCCCTGGCATTGAAAGGAGCCGTCTTTTCCCTTTATTTTTTTTTTTTTCTTTTCAAAAAGCCCAGGGCAAACAGAAGCTCCTCTCACGCCTTAATTCCATAAAAAATGCCCTGAGAGCTGCAGCGTGGCTCAGGTTTTAACCACAGGTCAGCAGCTGAAGGCTGAGCTTTGTAAAATCCGTGCCATATAATGGATATATAATGGATATATAATGGATATATAATGGATATATAATGGATATATAATGGATATAAGGAATATAATGGAGTGGGAGCAGAGAATCAGAAAGGACCAGGGCCCACTTGGAGCTGGTTTTAAGGGTTGTTCTGCCTTGGAAAAAAAAAAACAACCAAACCTGTCCTGTGGTGTCCAAACACTAGAAAATGCCATTGGATGTTGGATCTAATATCTAATAACGGGATGGGGTAACACAAGTTTTTTATTTCATTGTCAGTCTCAGTGAAGGCAGAGACGTAGAAGATGGTAAAACTCAGGCCACAACAACAGAAGCCAAAGTTCTCTTGGTTCCAAGGCCTTTTGAAAGTTTTTTAGCCAATAGGTCAATGCTAAAAGCTCACAATCATCTACTTAAACCAATCCCTGAACACTCCACATACAAGTTACAGCACACAAGAGTTGCTTGTTCAGTATTTTTTTGTAGCTCCAAATATTTCAACTATATTTCAATAGTTTCAAACATTTCAAATAAAATATTTCAAAATAAAATACTTCAAATAAAATTCAACTCTGTTTCAGACTTTTATCTGTATAAGCTTATTGCAAGGCTGTGAAAGTCCTCTGCTTTTTCAGTTCCCACAATTGGCCACGTGAATTTATTTATGAACGCCCTCGGTGTGCCAGGAGAAGCACGATTAGGGCCAGTCCTGGGATTTTGAAGGCTGAGTGGATGCAATTTGGACAATTCAGAGGTGCCCAGCAGATGATTTTTGGCAGCACAGAGGGAGGAAGAAGTGTTTCCTCTCCTTTCTTTGCTTGGGGCGGCTCTGCTTTAATTCCGGGACAGCTCTGAGAGGGGAATTCAGGAATGAGGGGACAAAATCTGGTTTGGGGTTGACCTCAGGGCTTGGGGGAATTAAGAAGGATGAACTGCGGGGTTGTTCCAGTTGGTTATCAGGTTCTATTTAATCCAAAAATCCAGGATATTTCAGGATCTAGCTGTGTAGTCCCGTAGACTTGTTGTACATAATATTGCTAAACTTTTTTTTTTTTTTCTGATCTTATGAATGGTATTTCCACCTGGGCGTTTTGTTTGTGGAATTCTGTGGCTGCTTGATGGCTTTTCAGAATAGACAGTGTTATTTCTGGGGTTTGGGGATTTTAAAACCATATCTCCATCTTCTTTAATATTGCCAAAAAATGCGGTGTTGCCTCTGTGAGGATGAGAAAGTCCAATTTGTAGCTCTCTTCCTGCAGAAAGTTTCCTTTATTCTGTGTGGACAGAAACCAACTTTTTGTTTTTTCTCAGTTAATACCCAGCTGAGTGCAGAGTGTATCTTTATTAAAAATATATTTCTCTGTGTGGCTTTGTGAGTAGTTTGGCCACCACAGTGAAGCAATTACACGCTCAACTCTTCTAAAAGGAACGTTTAACTGCAGAAGGAATTTTTATTTGTGTGCTTAGCTGCCAAAATAAAGGGAACTGAGATCTTCTCTGAATTGTCAGGACTGTCTTAGCTGGTGAAATCCATGTTTACAACCTTGCCTGTGGTTAACCACCCCTAGATAAGATCATGGACTGTCTCCCTGTGAGTGTAACAGGTGAGGGGTTGATGCTACAATTCACATTTAAATCGCTTTGTGATTTATTTTTTTATTTTTTTCCCTTTTGTGGCTTTGAGAGGGACTTGCTGTGTGTGAGGAATGTTATCAGCTTATGAAGTGTTTCTCGAGATAACCCATCGAGGCTGGGGAGGGAATAATTCGCCTTCCCTGACACCGCACTGCCCCGTTTTCCTGCGGTGCTTCCATAAAAAAAAAAGCCAAAAAAAGGCTCCAAAAGTGGTTGAGGATAATGTGTTAAACCACATGTCTGGACACATGCGGGAGGTGAAACCTGAAACTTGGCAGCTCAGACACTTTTTAAGTCAACACAGCTAAAAGCAGCCACGGCACAGCTCTTGAACTGCTCCTGTTTCTTAGTTATACAGAAAAGCAGAAAAAAAAATATTTCAAGCACTTGTTTAACCCCAGCTGTTACTGCAAAGTTCCTTCAGTCTTCTCTGGAGTTTATCAGGTGAAAAATAATGAGATTGGAGCTGGAGCATTTGGGCTTTGCCACCAGGGTCGTGTTTTAGTGCCAGTTGTTTTACAGCTGAGGAGTGACAGAGTGTTAATGTATGTGTGTGCCTACAGCCTGAAAAATGGTTTAAAATTGATGTAGAAGTATGGTATAAAAGCTGTTAAAAATTAATGATCAGCAGTCAGATTAGGTAGACAGATGAGAAGTTTGTCCTGCACCAGAGTGGAGCCCACTGCAGGTTGTTCTGCAGAACAAATCTGAAAAATAATAAACTTTGGAACCATGGAGTAAAATTCTGATGTATTTCCATTTGGAACTAGCATTTAAATCGAGGATTTTGTTCTGAGCACCTGGAGGATTTGATTATTCCCCCAAACAAAGGCAGGGGTAGGAAATGTGTGGATTGTGGCATCTTTCATTTTCATCTCTCCCCTCGTAGCTTTTTGATCTTTTTCTTCATGAACTTTGCCAGCTAATTTGATTCAGGCTGTGCAGAGGATTTCCATTTCTTTGGTCAGCCTCAGCAGCTGATTTCTAGACAGAGGAGGAACAGCTGGACTGGGATCTGTTCCAGAATCCCTGGCTGGAGAATGCTCCCTCCCATGGGATGGGGATAATAGTGGGATTGTCTTCATTTCCAAAGGTGACCACTGGATTCTGCCCCACTGGAAACTTGAGGTTCAGACCTGCAGAAAATTGAATTATTTGGAGCTGCTGAAGGAGGAGGTTCAGCTCTCCTGGCTGAAGCAAAATTCCTTTATTTCTGTATTAATATGGGATAAAGCAATCAAAAAAACCCCCACAAATTGTGTGAGGAGCAGATGGGGGAGCTGGGAAGGAGCTGGAGAATTCCTGAGGGAGCTGGGAAGGGGCTGGAGAATTCCTGAGGGAGCTGGGAAGGGGCTCAGCCTGGAGAAAAGGAGGATCCAGAGGGATCTTTTCCCTCTCTGGAATTCCCTGCCAGGAGGGGACAGCCGGGGGGATTTGGGATCAGGGGACAGGGACAGGAGGAGAGGGATCGGCCTCAAACCTCCCCAGGAAAGGTTTAGATTGGATATTTGGGACAATTCCTTCATGGAAAGATGCTCAAGTGGAGTCTCCATCCCTGGAGGGATTTCACAGCCCTGTGGATGTGACACTTGGGGACACGGGGCAGTGCTGGCCTTGGCAGTGCTGGGAATGGTTGGACTCGATGATTTGAGAGGGATTTTCCGTCTTTATCAACTCTACTCTTTATTCCACATCACTAAAACCAGCCTGGATTTCCTGGAGCACCCTT
Organism: Sylvia atricapilla; assembly: GCF_009819655.1. Lineage (NCBI taxonomy): Eukaryota > Metazoa > Chordata > Aves > Passeriformes > Sylviidae > Sylvia > Sylvia atricapilla. The sequence continues at coordinate 36,652,159 of NC_089146.1, forward strand.
CCCTTTGGTGGCTTCTCTGCTGTATCTTGTTCCCATCGTATCTGATTTCTCTCCAGGATGGATTTGGACCCAGTCCTGGTGGGGTTTGGCTCCTTGATGGGAGATGCCTGGCAAATTCCCAGCTCCTGCTGTTCCCACAGACAACCTGGAAATGGGTGGGGCAGAGGAGAGGAGGAGCAGCAAGGGCACAAAGCTGAGATTGCTGCTGGAATGGCAGCTCATCAAAGGGCCAGGGAAATCTATAAAATGAGCAATAAAGTTCCTTTGAAAGTTTCAGGTTTACTCGTTTCACTGCTGCAGGAGGATGCTTGTAATGCAGATACACGTAAAACTCGAGGTTGTGTGGGGAAGATGGGATTTGTTCTTTGGAAAAAGGGATAAGGGGAAATCCCTTCAGGATTTTTTTAACAGCTGTGCTCCTACAAATGAGTTCTTCTGGGAGGATTTTCAACTTTTGTTTGTCTGAGTTTCTTTACCTGAATTGTTTCCTTTTTGTCTCAAGCACGCGGTAGTTAATCAACTTCTGACTCTGATGAGAGAAGGGTTAATTGTTAATCAGTGTCAGAAGTGCCTGAACTCATTTGGTGGAATGCATTTTCCCTGCGTGTCTTCAACAATCTGCCCTGATGGGCATCGATTACCCGGCTCTGCCGTGGGCCTGAATCCGTGAAAACTCTGATGCACTTTGAAAGCAGCCCTTAAAACAAGAGTGAAATCCAGGAAATGCCACCTGGAACCCTTAAAATCAGTGGTTTGGGATTCTTTGCTCATAGGAGGGAATTCACAGCAGCTGTCAAGGGCCTCCATTCCACCTGTGGGAAGCTGCCTGGGGCTATGGAGAGGGAGGAGAGGGAAACAACTTTTAAAACCACCACTCTCTTGGAAATAGGGAGCTTTATTCTGGTTTACCAGAGGCGTTGGTGTTCACCGAGCATGCAGATGTTTTCTGAGCCAAAGTCACTGGATAAAAGAGTTGATAAAGGGAAACAAAGCCTGGAATGCAGGTTTTCTTCCTCCCAGGTGATGCTGGGCTCTGTGTGTGAGTGTGGGGGCTTTTTTGGGGGTGTGTGTGGAGCCTTTCTCTGTGTGTGTTTGTCTTTTTCTGTGAATGTGGTGTTTTTCTGTGTGTCTGGGAATCTTTGTGTGGGGGAGTTTGTGTGTGTGTGCGTAATCTTTTTTGGGGTGTGTGGAGCTTCTCTCTCTGACTATTTCTGGGAGTCTTTCTGTGTGTCATTGTGTGTGTGAGTGGGGAGTCTTTCTGGGGTTGTGTGAAGTCTGTGAGTGTGTTTGAGTGTGAATCCTTCAAGTGTGAAGTCTGAGTGTGTTTGAGTGTGAATCCTTCAGGTGTGAAGTCTGTGAGTGTGTTTGAGTGTGAATCCTTCAGGTGTGAAGTCTGTGAGTGTGAGTGTGAATCCTTCAGGTGTGAAGTCTGTGAGTGTGTTTGAGTGTGAATCCTTCAAGTGTGAAGTCTGAGTGTGTTTGAGTGTGAATCCTTCAGGTGTGAAGTCTGAGTGTGTTTGAGTGTGAATCCTTCAGGTGTGAAGTCTGTGAGTGTGTTTGAGTGTGAATCCTTCAGGTGTGAAGTCTGTGAGTGTGTTTGAGTGTGAATCCTTCAGGTGTGAAGTCTGTGAGTGTGTTTGAGTGTGAATCCTTCAGGTGTGAAGTGTGTGAGTGTGTTTGAGTGTGAATCTTTCAGGTGTGAACTCTGTGAGTGTGTTTGAGTGTGAATCTTTCAGGTGTGAAGTGTGTGAGTGTGAATCCTTCAGGTGTGAAGTGTGTGAGTGTGTTTGAGTGTGAATCTTTCAGGTGTGAAGTCTGTGAGTGTGTTTGAGTGTGAATCCTTCTGGTGTGAAGTGTGTGAGTGTGTTTGAGTGTGAATCCTTCTGGTGTGAAGTGTGTGAGTGTGTTTGAGTGTGAATCTTTCAGGTGTGAAGTCTGTGAGTGTGTTTGAGTGTGAATCCTTCTGGTGTGAAGTCTGTGAGTGTGTTTGAGTGTGAATCCTTCAGGTGTGAAGTCTGTGAGTGTGTTTGAGTGTGAATCTTTCAGAGTCTCTGTGTGTGTGGGTGTTTCTGTGTCAGTTTTTCTGCCTGTGGGTCTTGCTCTGTGTGTCTGTGTTAGTTTTTCTGGGTGTGTGTCTGTGGACCTTTCTGTGTGGGTGCCATTTTGTGTGATGGGGTCTTTTTGTCTGTGTTTGTGTGAGTGTATTTCTGTGTGTGTTTCTGTGTGGGAGTGTGTGTTTGTGTGTGTCTTTCTGTGGGTTTCTGTCTGTGTGTATTTCTGTGTGTGTATTTGTTTCTGTGTGTATTTCTGTGTGGGACTGTGTGTGTATTTCTGTGTGTTTCTATCTCTGTATATTTCTGTGTGGGAGTGTGTGTTTGAGTGTTTGTGGTTCTGAGTGTATTTCTGTGTGCTTTTCTGTGTATTTCTGTGAATGTACATTTCTGCCTGTGTGTATTTCTCTGTGTGTTTCTGTGTTTGTGTGTGTGTATTTCTATCTGTGTGTTTCTGTCTGTGTTTCTGTGTTTATTTCTGTGTGTGAGTGTGTATTTCTCTGTGTTTCTGAGTGTGCATTTCTGCGTGTGTGTGTTTCTGTGTATTTCTGTGTGTGTTTCTGTGAGGGAGTGTGTGTTTGTAAGTGTGTATTTCTCTGTGTGTGTGTATTTCTCTGTGTTTGTGTGTGAGAGTGTGTATTTCTGTGTGTTTCTATCTGTGTGTGTGCTTATTTCTGTGTGTATTTCTGTGTGTTTCTATCTGTGTGTGTGCTTATTTCTGTGTGTATTTCTGTGTGTTTCTATCTGTGTGTGTGTTTATTTCTGTGTGTATTTCTCTGTGTTTCTGTGTGAGTTGGTGTGAGTGTGCATTTCTGTGTGTGGCAGGATCAGTGTGTGTCATTCTGAGTCTCTATAAGTGAGACACTCCCAGTGTCTGTGTCATTCTGCGTGTGTGAGTGTGAGTCTCTCTGTGTCTGTTTCTGTGACTTGGGGTTTTTTTTGTGTCTTTCTGTGTGTGTTTTTGTCTTTGTCTTTGTGTGTGCATCTTTTGTGTGACTTTCTGTGCGTGTCTTTTTGCACGTGATTCCATCCATGTTTCTGGACCATTCCTGTCTGCAGGATGGATCTTTGCTGTTCCCTACAAGTTGCCTCATCCTCCCTAAACAAATCCCTATGATTATATTATTTCTTTATATTCCTAGAAACAATCCCACGGCCTTAGATAGAACATTTCCTCGGAGAAACCGCTCTGTAAATCCAGCAGGAATTCTCCCACACCTGAGTGAGCTTTAACTCCTTGGAGTGGAGCTCCCAGGAGTGGCAGAACCTTTCCCCAGGTTCTTCCCTCCCCTCCAGCCTGGGATCTGTCCCAGTGCCATCCCCAGCCCCTGGGATGGAGCCCTGGGAAGGGCCTGTGAGCACAAGTGTGAGGCTGAGCTGGAAGAGGGCTGGGAAGCTGCTCAGACCTGCCAGCTCTGGGTGTGCCCCAGAGCTGAATTTCGTGTCATTACACCATGGAAAACTTGGAGTTTGCCCGGGAAATCCTGGTAGCAGCTGAGAGGGTGAATGTGAAGTTTGTACTTATTCATAGCTCTGGTTTTTGCCTATTTTTTGACATAAATTCCTTTTGTGGTTATAAAATCAAGTGAAATTTGGGAAAAAAAAAAGATATTTAATATCTGTAAAAAAAATTGTGTCAATATGGGGGTAGCAGCTGAGAGGGTGAATGTGAAGTTTGCACTTATTCATCGCTGGTTTTTTCCCTATTTTTAACAACTTAAATTCCTTTTGTGGATATAAAATCAGGTGCTTGGGAAAAACATTTGCTGTTTAATATCTGTAAAGAAAAGCATCCTGTCAGTATGGGTGTAGCAACTGAGAGGGTGAATCTGAAGTTTGCACTTATTCATCGCTGGTTTTTTCCCTATTTTTAACAACTTAAATTCCTTTTGTGGATATAAAATCAGGTGCTTGGGAAAAAAAATTGCTGTTTATATCTGTAAAAACCCCATCATGTCAGTATGGGGTATTCATTAAGAGCTTGGGCTTGCTGGTCGTGGTAGATCCCTTCCAACTCAGGATATTCTGGGATCTCAAGATCAACTCCACTCTCCAAGATCCAATCCCAGAAATAATTCCTGGTGGTGGGTTTATGTGGAGGAATGCCGTGGAGTTTGTGGCTGGTTCAGGAATGGTTCCACTGGAGTTTGGTTTAGGTTTTTTCCAGCCTCTCTGTCGGTGAAGGACTGAAATGGGAAGGGTTGGCAGCTTGGCTTGGCTGCATTTTGCCACCCTGGGTGTGAATGAAACACCCAAATAAATGCCTCTCCCTGCCAGAGGAGTGACCTGTCACTGACCAGTGCTGTAGAGAGCTGGAATTTTTATTTTCTGTTTTAGTGGGAAAGCCTGAGGCTGTGAATATGCATTGTGCACTGCAATCCCCCAAAGTACAGCAGGCAGAGAAAATTCCTTGTGCCTGTAGCTACATCAGGATGTTAAATACCAGGGCTATTAATCTTTCCTCACCTCAGCAGCTCTTAGGCCACGCATTAATGTGTTTTTGTGTGAGATTTAATTGCTCAGGCTTGTAACAACTCAAAACCTTAAGATCCTGTTTCCCCCTGTGACTTCAGGGCTGAGAAATGGGCTCTGTGGAAAAGCACAAATGCTTGTTGGGATTGTGTTCCATTTTCCACGGCATATGGAGGCTCAGCTGTGGGTCATGGATCAGTGGAAGGCAAGACTCAGGCTGGGGCAGGGATTTTCCAGAAGTCAGCAGCAGCCAGGAGTGATGCTGGGAAGGGAATTCCAAAGTCAGGGCTTGCTGCTCTGAACTTCAATCGTGTCAGCACCCTATTTTTGCTGTCCTAGAGAAATTACCACCATAAAACACCTCAATGTTTATATTAACTTAATAAAACAAGGTGTTTCTCTAAATAAAGTATGATTAGACCCGTGAAATAAGAAATAAGAGTTGTTAAACAAGCCCTCAGATGAAGGCCAAGTGTATCTTTTATTCCACTGCTTTGGCTTTCACATTGCACAAGCTCCAAGGAGCCAAGCTTATTTTTAAGAGTTAAAAGAAAAATAAATTAAATGGTTAGGAAAAAAATTTAAAAGGTCTTGACATCCAATCTGTCATCATTGTCTTCTCAAGAATGCACACGTTCAACAAAAAAGGCAAAAGGTTCTGTTGAATGACATTGGTCTTTGGAGTTCTTGTTTGGTTTTCTGCTCATTAAGCTCCTAATGTGGAAACAGACTTGAAAAGGCCAAGAACTGTGACACTGGATGCAGATTTCAGCATGTCAGCAGGTCTGCTAATAAAATGTACCCTGAACTTGATTTTATTGCCTTTTCTTTTAACAGCAGGAACCAATATTTGAGAATGATAGACCTCGGTGCATTGATAGGAGAGAGACAGCACAGGAGACATAAATCAAACGCTGTGTGTTTTGCTGTTTAAAAAAAGGGCAGTTTTGGAAGTATTTAGGGATTCTATTTGTGAATTCCAGGCCTTAACTTGTATTATGGGCATGGGAGCAAATTGGGGCAATTAAAATACTTCAGATGTGCGCCTGCTTATTTTTTTGGAGGGAAGGGGAAAAAAAAAAAACCTCAACCCAAACCACCACCACAAGCTTTTTTTGTTTGGAAAATATGCCAAATCTTTGCCAGAAATTAAATTCTAGGAGATTTTTGATCTGGAATAGAGTGAATGTATTTGGAGTGAAGCCTATTTTGGTGCAAAGGAAGGACCAGGAGAATTCCTTGGAAGTTGCCAGGAGCAAATGGGCTTGGATGGAGACTGGGAAATTAGAAGAGATATTTGAGCATATGACAGGTTGAAATCCTTTTTTTTAATTATTTTTAATTAACTTGTACCAAGTGCAAGGCTTCAGACCATGTTTTAAGTAGTGTTTTGGACATAAATCCAAGTATGGCAGCTCCTGGAAAAAAAAACCCAGAACAGCCCCAGTGCAATCCTGCTTGAATCTACTGATGCTTTCTTTTAGGTTTCTGTTCATCTCAACACGTTTTCCCCTCTGCTTTCATCACTTCAAAACCCAACCAAACATGTGTTCTTTTCTCAGGGTAACACTGCTTTGAGAAAAGGCCTTTTTATTTATCCCCTTCACTTCAAACCAGGGTTCCACATTTGAAACCCAAAGCAATCTTTCCCCAGGGATTAGCTCTCCTCCCAAGAGTTTTCACATTCTTTAATCTGCGGTTGCCACTCTCTTGAAGTGGCAGGAATTGATGTGGAGTGCAGGTTTGTTCATTGTCTCTGCCATCAAGAAATAGAGAAGTTGTTTATTTTAATGCGTGGGGTTTTCTCCAGGCCAGGCCCAAGCTGTCGTTTGCCTGAAGTGAGCGTTAAAACCCATTTTTTTTTCTTCACCTAAAACAATCTGTGGTGTCTTCCGCTGCACAAAAGGAAACAATCCTTCTTGAATTCTCGTCATGTCCTCCTCATTTCTAAATAACCCAATTAAAAACGGGGCTTCCGGTGGGATGGGATTTGTGTGAGTGGGGAAAGAGGGGCTTGGTGCGGGATATGTGACCTCCAGGTGTGGAATCCGCCGTCATTCCCTTGGCTTCGGGCCATGGAATCAGCCAGCCCTGCTTTCTCCAGGGGCTGGGAACACTGCACACGCCACCTCGGTGTCTCCTTGGCACTCGGGACTTTCTCAGGAATTGATTTTCCGAGGGGATTCCAGACAAGAGTCCCTTTGTTTGTCCGCTCAGCCGTGCCAGGAGCTGTGTAGTCGCCGCCTTTCTCTGCTGCCGACAGTCGGTGACTTTCATCCCTCAAGTCGCCTCAAAGGAGACGGGGGAAAAAAAAAAAACCTTCAATTTTTAATGGTGTTAATTGTTGTGTGGGAGCAGAGTCGTTAAGTGGGATTTTGTAATGATTTCCCACCCTCGGTGTTTGGGTGCTGTGGGTTTGGGGCTTGTGGCTTTCTCTGCCTCCAGCGCCGAACTTGGTAAGAAAACTGATCCAGTTTTTAACAAAAAGGGGAAAAAATTCCCCTCAACCACTTCTGATTCCTTCTTTCCTCCTTCATTCAACTCCATCCATCTGCTTTTTTCCTCCACGTTTCTTTTCTGCCCAGAAAACATCGAGGCCATGGGGTTGCTCCTCCAGCTGAGCCAATTCTTGGATGTTCCAGCTCCTCAAGGCCACCAGGTGGTGATGGCCAAGAAATCCTCTGGGATCAGAAATCCTCAAAAAAAAAAACCCCAAAAAAGAGATAAAATTCAGTTTAAAACAGGCTGGGAAAGGCCTCGATGCAGACAGCACCTCAAGGGCTCCTCAGGTGATGGTTGTGGTCCTTCCAAATGGTGATTTCCAGAATTGAGATTCCTGCCTCGCTGCCCAGCGTGTGCTGAGTTTAGAAATCAGATTTTTTTATCAGCTTTCACTGATTACGAGAGATTGACAAGATTTTGGGTGAATTAGGCATCTCTTCTTGAAGTGTAACTATGGAGTTTTCGCAGATTTTCTCTAAAATGCAGCAGGAGAGGATTTCAAGTCCCAATTTGAGGCTCTGGGCTCATGGAAGGTGTCCCTGCCCATGGCAGGAGGTTGGAATTAATTGAGTTTTAACCCCAAACCATTCTGGAATTTTTTTTAAAAAGCCTCTCTTGAACGTTTCTTTTGGTTTCCTATAAGAAACATTATTTTGGAGCCTTTGAAATCGCTGTGTTTTGCTGTGAAACTTTCCTAATTTATGTATTAAAAGGAGATAGGAAGGGATTAGAGAAGATAAAATACAACCCAAGCAACCTGTGTAGCCATTTAGAAAAATATTTGAACTTGTAGCTCCTTTCAGGGAAACCCTGATTAATGACCCCTGAGCAAAGAAAATTAATCTAGATTGATAAAACCCTCATTGGTCACATCACCTGTGTAAATTCCTCTTAAAACCAGTTCTGGGATGCAGCAAGGGAAGACTCAGAGCCAGGATAATCAAATGGGAGCAATTTTGTAAATGTCAAATGTGGAAATGCAGCTTTTTTTTTTTTTTTTTTTTTTTTTTTTTCCCTCCGGAGTGTCACTTTTCTTTAGACTCCAAATTTATGGAAAAGCAGCGGCATCTCCAAAAAAAAAAAAAAAAAAAAAAAAAAAGGATTTCAATTCTATTTCTATGCTTATCTTGTCCATGGGAAACTAGTTCAGTTTTTTATGGATGTTTGAAGGTTTTTAAGGTAACAGTGAAAATCCTGTCTGTGGATTTATCTGTGTTTAGAGTTACCTTTCCACTTTCAGTCACTTTCTGATGGTGACTTGAAGCTTTCTCCAGTTTGGGAATATTTCTTCCGTGCTCTTTGTGGGTTACCAGGGAAAAAAATGAAAATTGAAATGTTATTTTTAATGTCACAATAATAAAAGGAGTGATCAGAATGACTTCATCATCTGCATTTAAGTAAAGTTATAAAAATGAATTAAGATTGGAAAAGAAATTACTCCTTTCCATAGAATTCTTCTTCTCAAGTTAATTTCTGGTCCTAGAGAGGCTGATGGGGAATTTGGCTACTTCTTTCAATGACAAGGAATTAAGTTGTTTTTAAATTTCTTTTGTTGTTTTTAAAGGAAAAATAAGATTTTTTTGAATTTTTTTCCTGATTTCTCTCTTCTGTGATTTTCTGGGGTTCAGTTCTTAACTACTCTCTGCTTCATCTTCATTTCAGCCTCAGTGAGGTGATTTAATTATTAACTTTTTTCAGTAATTTATCTGTAAATTCTCATTTTATTTTTGTTTTTCCACTTGGTGCAAGACTAATCAAGAGTCCTCAGGGTGACAGAGTCACTTCCAGGCTCTGGAGCATGAGCCAGCAAGTGGCTTTTGTGTCAAACCAAAACCACATCAAAATGGTTTGTGCTGCAGGAGGAAACATTCTGAGTCGTGTTTCCACTCACAGAGAGAGGCTGAGAACAAAAGGAGGTTAAAAGAGTTGGGGGTCGTTTTGAAATGAGTCAATTTGAAATGATGTCGTTTTGAAATGAGTCAATTAGGCCTGAAATTATGTTATATGTGATATATTTTATATGTTATACATTGTACATTATGTTTTATGCATTATATGTAATGTATTTTATATGATAGAAATATATAATATGAAATGCATGATAGAGAATATTTTAAATAATTAGATATTAATTAATATATGATATTATATAATGATCTATTCTTTTTATATTGTGTCTATTTTATATTCCAGTCTATATTCTATTCTGCAATACATAATGTATAACATGTAAGGTATATTATATATTTTATATATATTGTATACAATATATAATATTATATATTATACAATATACTATATACAACACATAATTATATAATATATGATACTATGTTATATATCTTAATAATAATATTTAATAATACATCATAAATTATATTCATTATGAATTGTGGTATATCATACCTATTATATGTGTTATAGAATAACACATAGTATAGTATATAATATATAATATATTGTATGCTATATATATTATATTACATATTATATATGGGCATTATATATTATATACATATATAACACATACTATATATTATACATATATACATGTATATTACATATAATTATATTATATATTGTATATGTACATCTCTGAGCAGCTTCCTTGGGTGTGTTTTGTTTTGCATGAAGATTCAAATGCAGGATTTTAACTCCAGCTTCCAGCCCAGGCAGGAATTCCCAATTCCCAATCTCCCAGGCAGCCCTGCCCTCTGGAGAAACCATTCCCTGTGTCCTGTCCCTCCTTGCCTTGTCCCAAATCCATCTCCGGCTCTCCTGGAATGTCAACATCATAACCAGGTCAAACCCAGCCTCCCAAAACTGTTTTTTCTTTGGGGACAGTCCCCACCCTTCCCACCTGTGCTGCCACAACCCCTCAGGCAGTTTGCCTTCGGCAGGGGCTGGGTTTTAGCTCACCTGTGTGTCTGAGCTTCCTTCCTGCAGCCCCAAAACACGTCAGGAATGTGAGGCGGCTCCCCAGGAAGGGCTGGGAGCGGCAGGGAAAGGCCAGCCTTGACTTCCAGGCAAACTGGAGTTCACTGGGAGCTCTGGGACAGCACAGAGCCCGAGCTGCTCCTGTGTTCCTGCTCAGTGCAGGCTCTGAGCAGGAGAAATATATTTATTGATACGCCTGGTGAGGGAATGGGGCTGGAAAAGTGCCTTTCCTTGGAGTATTTTGTCACCAGGGACTGGAAAAGTGCTTTTCCCTGGGATTATTGTCACTCGAGGCTGGAAAAAATGCCTTTCTCGGGATCATTTTGTCACCTGGGGCTCGAAAAGTGCCTTTCTTGGGATTATTTTGTCATCTGGGGCTGGAAAAGTGCTTTTCCCAGGATTATTTTGTCACTTGGGGTTGGAAAAATGCCTTTCTTGGGATCATTTTGTCACCTGGGGCTGGGAAAGTGCCTTTCCTGGGACTATTTTGTCATGTGGGGCTAGAAAAGTGCCTTTCCTGGGATTATTTTGTCCCCTGGGGCTGCCACTTTCCTGCAGCTCCTCCCCAAAGCCTTTTCCCACTCCTCACAGCCGCAGCTGCCTTTGGGGACGCTGAGTTTCTGGCTCAGTGCTTCAGTTCTGCCCTAAATAAATTCCCCATCCCGCCACTTTTTAGGCAAAAAATTGTCGGGCAACTCTTTAGGAATTCGTGTGTGGTTCAGTTCTTACATTTCCCCTGGAACAACAATTTTGGGGTTTTTACCCCTGAGCTGTCTGAATGTTGTTAAAAATGTGGTGTGAGGACAGAGATTTGGGATTTGGCTTTTCTTTCTGTCTTCTTGCTGAATTGTGGAGCAGTTTGGGTTGGAAGGGAACTCGTGGATCCTCTTATTTAAACCCTTTTCCATGGGCAGGGACAAATCCCACCATCCCAGGGTGCCTGGGACACTTCCAGGGGCAGCCACAGCTTCTCTGGGCACCTTCCCTCACATGAAATAATTTCCCTGGGTTTACATTTTTTATTTGTTAGAAAATGCTACACAGGGACCAGTTGGTTTTTATTAAGACAAGTTGATTTTTAATCAAGTGATTAAAAACCAGTTTTTAATTTGATTTGAGTAAAATCCCAAACAGAAAAGTGTGATGACATTTGTGGGAACGTAGAAGATTTCTAAAGGATTTTTTTTTTATACAGAGGATGAAAAAAAAAAAATAAAAAGCCTTTCCAGCACTCATGGGAGGAAATGTCCCAGTTGTGCCAGACACATGGCACAGAGGGTTCTTTTCCAGCAGCTGGGGCATTTATTGTGATGACTGAAGCTTTGCCACTTCTGTTGAGCATTTTTTATGAGCACAAACAGGACGTTGGGAGAGGTCTGCCCACAGCCAGGCTCCTGAAAGGAAAGGGATTATGGAGCACCTTTGGATTCTGATTTTTTCAGTGAGTATCAAGCCTGAATAAGCAAAGGCTGACGAGGTAGAGCAGGTTTTGTGCTTTATACCCAGGATTAAGGCTTGGCTTTTACAATGGAAGGTGTGTGGGATGTGTTTCTGGGAGAGAAATTTTTCAGGAACCCTCACAACGTTTGGGGATCCAAATCTGGTGAAACTGGTGTGTTTAGATCCAGGCTGTCCCAAAAAAAAAAAAAAAAAAGAATATTTTTTCTCTCCCCACGTGTGGATTGTGGAGAGCTCCAGTTGAAATCACTTGGTGATTTCAAACTCTTCCCTGGAATGTCGCAGTGTCCTCACTCCAGCAGCAGCTGCTTTCAATTCAATCAAAAATACCCAATGAAAGGGTTTTTTTTTTTTTTATTTACAGTTATATCACAGTCAGTGGCCAGCTCAGCACTTCATTTGTGTTACTTGTGACAATTCTCAGTGTTGGAATAGCAGTTGACATTTCAAGGAGTAATTTAATATATATATTTTTTAAGTAAATGCAGCTTTGTCTAGGACCTGTAGCTGCTCCTGTGTTTTGTGGAGTGGCTGCAGTGATCTTTGCTCTTTATTCCGTGTTCCATTTATTAATTTCTTCTTTTCCTGATGAGGTGTGTGTGTGTGGGGTCACAAACCCAAGATCTGTTGCATTTTGATCTGGTTGGAACAGGGAATTATAAATTCAGATTTCTTTGCAGCTTAGGGAAAAAAAGGGGAAAATGTAACACAAAAATATTCCTGGATTTGCAGGAGAGTTTTTTGTTTGCCAAAAGGAGAGAGATATTGAAGAATTCAGTGAAAATTCTGAGGGATTTTCTTGAAGAATTCAGAGATTTCTGCTGTGGTTTGTCCTTCTCTCTGGAGGCTCATCTTGGGTTTTCCTTCTCTCCCACTCTGGATTTCTTCCCCTTCCTCTACTGTTTATTAAAGGAGAGGGTAAAACAGATCTGACCAAAAAAAGTTAAAAAATCTGACAGTATTAATGAGGAGAGAGAGAAAGGAGAATAAAAAGAAATGATGGATGACCCCCCAAAAACCCACAAATCAAATAAAAAAGGGAGGAAATTTTTTTTGGACTTCCTGAGAACACAGCCACACCTCCATCTCCTTGTCTCATTCCAGGCCCAGAACTTCCAACCTGGAGCAAAAGAACAACAAAAATAATTCCCCCAGGTGGGTGAAGAGGAACATTCCAGGTGCTCCTGGTGCCAAGGGTTTCCTGTCCCAGCTTTCCGAGCCCGGGAGGTGTTTGTGGCACAAAGGATTTCACGTGGATGGGATTCTGCAGCTCTGCTCGTAATTAAATTTGGATTATTATTTTTTTTTATTATTATTATTTTATTATTTTTTTTCACTCCACCCTGTTTTCCCCACCCTGCCCTCCCAGAGCTTTGAAGAGAGGCCAGGTGAATGCAGAAGCTGTCACAGTTCTCCTGATTCTGGAGCTGTTCCAGGCTCGGGGAATTCTGCCAGAGAAATTTATCAAACTGGGGCAGGAGATGATCACAACAAGGAAATTGCTGCTCCTTGTGAGGGGAGCTTGTGGAGATGCCACTTATTTTATAAAGTTTTCTAAAGTCATAAAGATGGAGAAAGAGCCTGGTTTTGGCCCAGCTCTGCACCAAATTTACACCTGGGTGTAAATCCAGCCCTAACTGGATTAAAGTTCATCCTGGTTTATCAATCCCTGGATGCTTTTCCTTCTGTTGTGCAGGATTTCCTGTGGCTCTTGTTTTGTGGTTTTTTTTGGTTTTTTTTTTTTTTTTCGTGGACAAAACATTCCTTTTTTCCTTCATGTTCAGCACTGTTTGGATAAATCCTGGCTGTTTCTGTTCTTTAGGAAGGGACATAATCCCACTCAATTATATATTGGATTTTGAGACAGGGCCTGGTGCTTGGGGCTGGACTTTTTTTTTTCCCAAAAAAATCTGCTTCTTTTGAGGTTATTGAGTGTAAAATTCAGTGTGTATTTGTTAAAAAACCACAACATTTCCGGCTCCCAGTTTGTCATGGATGAAATAGGTTTAAAGTGTGCAATTATTCTTCAATATTGGAAAAATGGGAAGGCTGGGGAGTTGCCTTGGATGGGAAATGTTTCCAAATGGGAAATTGGGCTCTTCCCAGCCTTAGCCTGGTAATAAATGGACATTTCCCTTGCTCGATATTGACTGGTTTTTGGAGATAAACTATTTATCATCATTATGAACAATGATAATGACTCATTTGCCTTTGGGATCGTTTCTGTGGAGGCTCGTTCAGCAGTTAATTAATTTTCTCATGCCTGGTTATTGATTACTCAGATTATTTCCATTAATCTGCTCTTGGCTCAGCTGCTCCAGCCCTTTCCGTGTCTCAGCTCTGGTCTTTGCCTCACTTCTCACGTGCCCCTTTTATTTTGTCTCCAAGTTTGGGTTTGTTCTTCGGGGCTTAAGCTGTAAAACGCTGCCTGAGTTAACTTTTTGACCCCGTTTTTGATAACAGCAGCAGCCCTCAGCAGATGGAGAACTTTATCTTTGCCCAGCCCTTCGTGCTGCTCCTGCAGCGTCTGATAAGAGCTGGAGGAATTCTGCCCCCTGCTCCAGCATCTCCTCACTCTGGTCCAGGCAAAATCCCTGTTTTTATGCTTAAATAGCTGCAAAAAAAAAGCAAAATATGCATGAACTTTAAAAATTCTAGGTTCGTTCTTTGTGTCCTGTGAGGAAAAGTAGAATTTTTTTTCTTCTCTTCTTGGCCAATGAGTTTCTTTTTTTTTTTTTTTTTTTTTTTTTTTTTTTAATCTAAAAATCCTTCCTGCCATAATTATTTATTGTGGTGATGCCAGACTGTGAGTTGAGTCCTTTGGAATAAGCTGATGAATATTTTAATGGGATTTTTGCTTGATGCTCTTCTAAACCCATTAGATGAGCAACAAGCCCCAGGTAGGTTTCATCCTATAGATTTTGTTATTTATTAATACCAGGTTATTCATTAATAACAGGTTAACCTGCCTGCTGTGGGTTTTTATAGGGAGAGCTGAAGGATGGATGTGGAGCTGGTGGGGTAACAGTCGCTGTGTTTTCATGGTTGAACTCTGTAAATTGAATTTTTATTTCCGCATAAAACGCACAGAAATTTTGGGATTTGCCTGGAAGTGTCCCAGGCCGGGTTGGATGAGGCTTGGAGCAGTGGGAGGTGGGCAAGGGTGGGATAGGATGAACTCTAAGGTCCATCTCAACCCAAATTCCAGGATTTATAGGACAAACTTAGAGGAGAAAATTCCCAGTTGTCTCCCAGGCCTGAGGGTTGAGATCCAAACTCACTCTGTTGCGTTTTCCTAACAACATCTTTGGAATTGCTGCATTCCCAACTCTGTGAGGCCACAATAAATCACATGAAAGGTCAGGCTCTCACTCACCATTTTTGGGGTGGGGCTGGAGGATGGGGTGAATTCCAAGCTCTGGAATGTCCCAGGGGGGTTTCAGAGCGCTGTGGGAAGTGCAGATGGATAAAAACTGGGAATTGGCATCGTGCTCTTCTTGTACCTTTTTGGATCAGCAAAAAGATCAGGCTGGGAGGATTTGAGGGACATTCAGCATTTGACACATCCTGAATAATTCCAAGTTTGCTGCTGTATTTAACCTTCCTCTGCATTAAAAACATCCTCATCCTTTATCTCCTTGGGACGTGCCTTATTTCTTACATTAAATGACCTCTGGTAGGATCCATTCCGGATGAATTCATATCTCAAATTATATTTGGAAAGGTGGAATTCTGGTCTGGCAGAGGAAGGGACCAGATGTACAAATTTCCAAACTTCTCCCTTCAGCTGCTGCATCCATTTCTTTGTAGGCATTACAATATTTAGGATATTTAAAGATACTTCCTGCTGGCACTGAGGAAGGTTTGTTTTTTTATTTTTTTGGAGCAGCATCCCTTTATCCTGACAATTCACTGATTAAACAGAATTGGTCAGGAATATTGGCTCTCTTGGGTTTTTTTTCCCTTTTCAGTCCCCCCCAGGTCCATTCATGGTGGGTAAATGAGAGCCCAGAATTGCAGCAGAAAGTTCTCTTATTTCAAAGGTTCTTGGTGAACCTCTTTTTTTCCCCCTCTGTCATAAAGTTTATTGCTTCCTCTGTCTTTCCCCGGATTTGTGGAAGGGGGAGCTTTCCACTGCCTGGGTCATTTTATTCTGGATTTTTAAAAAATCCTAAAAAAAAAAAAAAAAAAAAAGTCTAAAAATGTGCTGATTCAGCTAATTTAAAAAATATTCTCTATTGATTATTTTTGTCCTTACCTTTGTGTCCATATTTTTATTTAATTGTCCCGTGGATCCAGCTCATCCTGCCTTTTCCTTCCCTGTTTTCCCTCCTCTGTCACCCCACAGTGCTCACCTGGAATTTTTCAGTGCAGGAATAATTCCAGGATGTTCTTTTGGAGCCTTTCCATGATTTGGGGGATTTCATCCACAGTAGCTCACGCTCAAGAATTTTTTCTCACAGGCTGATATTTGGGATTGAAGTTCCTGAATTTGGAATGTCTGGATTGGGAATGTTTGAATTTGGAATGTTTGAATTGTTTTAATTTGAATGTTTGAACATGGAATGTTTGAATTTGGAATGTTTGAATTTAGAATGTTTGTCTGATTTTGGAATGTCTGAATTTGGAATGCCTGAATTTGGAATATTTGAATTTGAATGTTTGAATTTGGAATTTGGAATGTTGGAATTTGGAATTTGGAATTTGAAATGTTTGTCTGAATTTAGAGTGTTTGAATGTCTGAACTTGGAATGTCTGTCTGAATTTGGAATGTCAGAATTTGGGATGTTTGAATTTGAATGTTTGAATTTGAATGTTTGAATTTTGAATTTAGAATTTGGAATGTCAGAGTTTGGAACGTCTGAATTTGGAATGTATGTCTGAATTTGGAAAATTTGAATTTGGAACGTCTGAATTTGGAATGTTTGTCTGAATTTGGAAATTTTGAATTTGGAATGTCTGAATTTGGAAAATTTGAATTTGGAACATCTGAATTTGGAATGTCTACCTATATTATAGATAGGTATATGTGTAATATAATGGCACACACATATTTATACTTTATTGTATGATTTCTTAATATTACATGTATTCTACATCATATAAAATAATACAAAAATATAAAATAATCAGCAGAACAATACCAAAAAACCGGTTCTCAGCGGGCGAGAAATGTGGAAAGGGGGGTTTGTGCTCGGGGTATTTTCAGGGGTGCAATCAGTGACTCTCCCATTAATTTTGTGCTCAGAACTGGTTCTGTTGCTGCTGCTGCTGCTCGGAGGGTGGGCTGGATCCACAGGGAAGGAGTTCCCAAGGGTGTTTTAATGTCAGTTGGAGAGTTATTCCTGGAGGAAATGCTGGATGGACAGGACAGCAATCGGAGTTTCACTCATTCCCTGCCTCCATCCTATTTGTGAGGCCAGTGAGTGCTTTTAGTAAACAGAAATATCATGTCAATCATGAAAACGTCACTGAAAAGTGACCTGCTTTTAAATATGTATACATAATATAAAAATTATATAAAAATTATAAATGCATGCATAAAATATTTTATGTATTAGAAGATTTAAAATATGGAAATAAATATGAATATAGATATATAATATAAAATAATATATGTATTATAATATACAAAGAGATATAAAATATATAAATATATCGATATAATCTAAAAATATATACTATAATATAGATAATATATATAAAATAGAAATATATAATAGTATATATAATATATATAAAATATAATATAATATATAAAATAGTCTTTGTACCATAATATAGAAAATATATAAATATATTGATACAATATAAAATATTACATGTGTTATGATATCCAATATATATAATATAAATTTATAGATACATAATATAAAATATTATATATACTATGATATATAAAAATATAGATATATAGATATACCGTAGACTATATAATAATATATTAAAATATATTATGATATAGAAAAATATATTGAATATATACGTTTTAATATATATAAAACAGATATGACCTACTTTAAAGTTACATTTTCAATGAGGACTTTCATTCAGACACATTTTTTTCCTCAAAAAAATGAGAGTTCCCTGAGCTTGAGGAGCTTCAGGACTCAAACTCCCTCTCTGTGGGTTCAATATTCAGAGCCCAGTGCTAAGAACTGATTTTTAAATTCATTTATTCAGCAGCAGCTCGCTGGAGGAGCTGTGGGATCGCTCCTGGCGCATTCCAGGGGATGATTTTGGTCGGGATTTTGAGGATTTCCTTGGAGCAGGAGCTGCTGTGAACGTGAGATCACATTGGGAGCAGTGGGAGAAATTTCACACCTCAAACTCCGCCAGCACCCACCACGTCTGACTCCGTGTGGGGAATTTTTAATAATTCCAGTGCAATTCCTGCGCTAAACTGGTAACAAAGGAAATTTTTTTTTGGTGAATTTGAGGTGTTTCAGTGATCTTAGAGGATTTTTTTCCCCGGCTGGAATATTCCCTGATTCTTGAGCTTGGCGTTGTTTTTGGGAAGTTGGTGGTGGAAGAATCGCTCTGGTGTCGTGTTGTTCTAGGAAACCCGTGGATCCGTAGGGAAGGAGCTTCCAAGGAATATTTAATGTCACTTGGAGAGTTACTCCTGGAGGAAATGCTGGTGAAGAGTTCTGCTCCAGGAAGGTAAAGGACAGTTTGTTTGTCCTTTATATAACAAAATAAAACCAGGCAAATGTGATTTCCCTTTTCTCCCTCTCCTTTCTGCACAAACTGTGAGTTTGCATCCGCACAGACACAATCCCAAACCCGTCATAACTTGGGAAAAAAATACTAGGAAAGGACAGAGAACTGATTTTATTTTGATGTTTTTGCCTCATTTTTTCCTTCTAAAAGCTAGAAAAAACTCCCAAGGTCCTGAAGTAACAACCACGAGGAAAGAAGTGAAGAACTGGGTTCAAAAAGCAGCTTTTCAGCTTTAGGAGCTCAGCTCTTGTCCTTTAAATCTCAATCTCAGCTGAAGGTGGAGAATGTTCTGTGGGATGCAGAACCTGCAGATTTCCCATTCCCTGGGGGCCCCTTCAGGCTCCAGCAGATTTTGGTGGATTTAGGATTTGAATTTTAGGATTTGGAGTAGATCTGCCTGCCAACCCTCCCAGCAAATCTTCCCAGGGTGTGGGTCTTGAGCTTAAAATTGAGTTTGGAAGGGAACGTGATGTTCCTTGGACAAGTGGGATTCGTGTAGGTTCTTGTCGGGGTTGTCTGGTTTATTGGCTGGAATGGGAAATGGAATTCTGTGCCATCTGTGCCTGGGTACACCGGGCAGAGTTTGTTTTAAAAATCAGATTTCACTTGGAAAGTCAGGCAGTAAAACCCAGGGATGTTTCTGAGGTCGAGTTTAACTGCCTGAAAACTTTCATTTTCTGTGAATTATAATGAATGTATAGAAATATGCATTAAAACCTCTTGATCTTGTTGGAGCAGTGTTGTTTTGTCCCACCATTTTCCCTGTTGGAAAATACATCTGGAGTGTGCAGGAATATCTGGAGTATTGCTGAATATGAGTAAAGTGGCAGGATTAAAGAGATCTTTTATTGAGAAACTTGGAGAAGAAAAACCACTGAAAATCTGAATTTTTCTCTCCTGTGTTGAGTGTTCACTCGCTGGTTACTAATGGTCAGATCCATGGAGGTATTTGATTAAATATTCTGTGCATGTGATATTGTTAAACTTAAACATTCTGCAAATTTAAGATTGTGAAACCAACTCTCGAGGAAAGGAAAAAAAAAGCTGCTTATTCCTGTAATGAGCAGGAATTCTGTGAATTTCTGTAATAAATTTTCTGTAAATTTAATATTGTGAAACCAGATCTCAAGGAAAGGAAAAAAAAATGCTGCTTATTCCTGTAATAAGAAGGAATTTTGTAAATTTAATATTGTGAAACCAGGTCTCAAGGAAAGGAAAAAAAAATGCTGCTTATTCCTGTAATAAGAAGGAATTTTGTAAATTTAATATTTTGAAACCAGGTCTCAAGGAAAGGAAAAAAAATGCTGCTTAATCCTGTAATAAGAAGGAATTCTGTAAATTTCTGTAATAAATTTTCTGTAAATTTCATATTGTGAAACCAGATCTCAAGGAAAGGGAAAAAATGCTGCTTATTCCTGTAATAAGAAGAAATTTAATAAATTAATTTAATAAATTTTCTGTAAATTTAATATTGTGAAACCAGGTCTCAAGGAAAGAGGAAAAAATGGTGCTTATTCTTGTAATCTCTTTTCTCCAGAGCCATATTAAATTCCAGTTTCCAGTCTTGCACAGGTGAGGGGGAGATTTAAACCCATTGCAGGTGATGTGTAAAAGCTGCTCCAAACTCAACTTTTGGCCATCCAGAGCTTTGGCAAAGACCAGTTCTTTGAGGAAATGGAAAACTGGCAGGAGGAAGTCAGAAATTTATGGATTTTAAATTAACAAATGGATTTTTAGACAAAAAAAATGGTTTTCCACGCGGGGAAAATCCATCCATCCACCACGGGCCTTTTGGAATTTTAACCCAAACGTCGCTTTGAGCTGTGAGAGGAATAATTCACTTTTCCCTCCTTGTTTTCTCCTCGCAAATCCCTCACTCCAGTGACACTTCCCAGGTTTTATCGTGTTCTTCAGGGATTATTTTCCTTCTGGAACCACGGCAGTTGTGCGTTTGGTGCAGTCACACACCTCCCCTCCCTTGCCAACATCATCCCCCCCGAGCTAAAATGATGTTGTGCTTTACTTTTACAAGATCTCAGATAAAGAACTCCCGTGATTTCACCTAATTAAGGCCAAAAATCTCATCCCAAGTGGGGCTGTGGGCGCAGCTAAAGGAAGTGGGTGGTGTTTAAAAACCCTCCTGATGAGCTCAGTTTGTTTCTGTCGCCGTTACTCCTCGCAGGTGTCTGTCAGTGTAATGCAAAACCCATTTTTTCTTTTCCCCCTGGGGTGTGTTGTGCTAATAATAACACGCTGTGAGGCAAAAAAGTGAAAAAAAAATTGAAAAAAAAAATACAGAAATTTAAACTCAGCAGGGAAGAAAAGAGTAAAACTTCCAGAGCAAACAGTTGGGAATTTACAGATCTGCAAAATTGCAAAATTTAAATTTGCAGATCTGCAAAAATATGCAGGGTTTGTTTTTTTTTTTTTTTTTGAGGGGGGGTGTTTAATTTGTCAAAATCTTTATTTTTTTCCCCCACCTTTTTATATTTTAAATGTGTCTGCTGGTTTCCTAAAGAAAATTATGTGTGTGGTTTTTTTTTTCAATTGTTCCTTCCTAAAGAAAATGACGGGTTTTTAAAAAATTTGTTCCTTCCTAAAGAAAATTATGCTGTGTTTTTGTTGTGTTTTTTTTTTTTTTTTTTTTTTAATTTGTTCCTTCCTAAAGAAAATTATATGGTTTTTAAAAACTTCTGTTTCATCCACTTCTTCACTCACTGACTTTTGCAGGAATTAAATGGTCCCCAGAGGGGAACATGAGAACGGGGCAGCCGCGGAACACTTTTCTGTCCTTTTTAGCCAAGCTGAATTTCCTTTGTGGCCTTTGGGGTTTGTGGCAGGGCCCGTCAGGTGTTGGCTTTGAGCTTTCCAGGACAGAAAAATCCCATTTTTTTTTCCACCCGTGTCTTTGGAGCTCTCATGTCCCCAAGTGCTATTTAACGAGCTTAACAGGAGCAGCTTCCAATTATCTAATAGCAACCCGAAAATTGCCTGCTGAATGACAGCAGGAAGTTTCCATTTGCATTCCATATCTGCTGTTCAATCTGCTAATCCTCCCCTCGGCCTGCCAGGAACAGCAATGTCGACAGACTGGAATTTTATTAAAATTAGAAAAGCAAGGACGCCGCTTTCCTACTTTTCGATGACGGGCCCTGCGAGGTTCCAACCTCCTGGGGGATATTTTCATTTCTCCAGCCATTGTGCTCCTGGTTGTTTTCTTGGGATGGGTTTTAGGCACAGAGTTTTGGGGTTTTTTTTTTTTTTTTCTTTGTTTTTGGATTGTCTTCCCTCCCTCAAGGAAAGCTGGAGCTCCCCGTTTGCTCTTGTTTATATAAGTTAATCTTCCGTGTTGTGACAGTTTTTCCCCCCCTTCATTAATGAGCGCTCCTAATTGGGCCTAATGAAACCTTCACTCCACGCTGCTAGACAATCTTATCTGCCAGCACGAGAGAGGTGAGGCACAAAACGAGCTTTTGCAAGATTCTGGGTGAGATATGAAAGCCATTTTTTGGGGGGGCCAGTATTTTCGTGTTTGGTTTGAGAACGCCCTGGCGGTGCAGCTGTGTAACCAAGCCCAGGGCAAACAACATCCATTATTTATTGGCCTGCTCAGCAAACAAGGGCACCTTTGACTGCCTCGGTTTACTGAGCCTCAGAGTCGCTTTTTTTTTTTTTTGTGTTTGTATTCCCTAAAATTTGGCACGAGGGGAAGCGATGGGAGCTCCGGGGAGGGCGGCAGGGCAGAGCCTGGGTCTGGCACGAGTGGGATTGTGCCTTTTATTTTGCTGTCCAGGTGCTTCAGATCCAGTTACAGCCCAGAAAGGCAGAGTTCCCTTGAGCCAGCAGCAAATGCAGGACGAGGAGAAGAAGCCCTGGGAATGCTGGAATGGTTCAATCCCCTCCCTTTGCGCAGAGTAAAGCAGAAATGATTTTAAAATACACTGAAATTTTGGGAAATTCTTGATCAAAACTGGGTTGCCTGAGATATTCCACAGATTTAAGTGTCCTAGGCCAGGTTGGAAGGGCTTGGAGCAAGCTGAAGGTTTGGAAGGGAGGTGGAACTGAATGAGCTTTAAATTCCCTTCCAACCCAAACCACCCTGGAATTCCAGGATAAACAGTCATTTGCAAGGGCTCCAGGAAGGAGAGCAATGACTTGAGGCACAAGAAGGACTCTTCTCATCTCATTACCAGCGTCCCTCAGCCAGTGTGGGTGGAGGAGCCCTCCAGGAGTCAGGAAATCTGGATCCCTGATGGTGCAGGGGCACGAGGATGAGGCCATTAGGATCAGGAATGTGCAGCTCTGGGAATTGTGGCCTGCTCAGAATTCCAGGAGTTGCGTCAACTCCACATCAACATTGGGAGGGACCTGTTGGTTCATCAGCCTCGAACTGGGAGCTTTTGCTGTCTCAGGTTCCCTTGCTGCTGATTTGGGCTTCTGTTTTTGGGCAGGCCTCGTGTGGAAAGTTGGGATATCTCCGGAATATCGGGAATATTCACTCATGTGGTCCCGCCTGGGTCGTTCCCTCAGTGATGGTTTTCCTGGAGGAAACTCATCCTCAGGATTGGGCTGAGCCTCGTTCCTTCATTTTTTGTCTTTTATTTGTCTTTTCTGGCACTGGAAAGGAGGGAATTTCAATTTCTGCAGTGCCACACCACTCAGTAAGAGCCATATTGCATAGTTCAAGCATTTCTTTGGATATTTCATTGTAAAAACCTAATTTTCTATCTTAATTTAATGCTAATTTGTTTCTTCAAAGCAAAATTTTGATGATCTGTTGCTTTCTGTTCTCCACAGATTCTCCTGCCTAATCTTGCTTTAGATCCCGGTCTGCAGCCAGAAGAAATCTTGGACCATCCTATGGAAAACAGTGTTGGAAGCACACAGGGAGCTGAGGTAGGCTGTGACTTCGGAATATCTCCTGGAATACATCCATAAAGCCAGGATTTAATACGAAGACCTTAAGCAGCGTTGTTCAATTCGCAAGAAAATTCACAACTCCTGAAATGCTCTTGTTTGCTTGGTTGGCAAAACCATCTCAGCTGGAAAAGGGAAAATCCCAAACCAATCCAAAAATCCAGGGGAAAGAGGGAAATTCCTCGATTTCTCTGCTCAGCAGAGCGCGCAGCCTGGCCAGGGTGTGCCTGGAAATGTGGAGGGAATGCCTTGGGCTCTGGTTTGGCAGGAGCCTCCACTCCAGCTCGTTTGTCCTGCTGGGAGTTTGCATGGGAGGAGCGAGGTTGGGATTTTTAATACCTGAACCAGGCTCCAGGGTCACCTGCCATAATCCCCTGTGCTTGTCTGGAGGTGTGGAAATCTAAATAACAACCCGAGCAAAACGTTCAGTCCTTCTCTCCAAAGCCTTGGCAGAGCACCCAGGGGGCCCCAAATAAATAAATGTAATAAAATAAATGTAATTTCGTGTGATTTCATCTCACCCCTCTGAACTTTCCACCCTTCTCCAACACCTCTGTGCCATCCCCAGGCGTCTTCCTTGGCATTCCCTTGGGATGCACTTAAAAAGAAACACACTGAATTTAAACTTAATTTTTTAATGCTAAAATACGGCATTAAAATACGTTTTAAGTGCAAAGTGCACTTAAAATTCAGACGGCGTAGCTTGTCTGAAGTTCGATTTATTTATCTCAGGTAAGGGATTGGTTGTTGGTGTTAAAATTGAGATTGCTCTGTGTTTTGCTTCCTTGGTGCTGTTTAATTTTTATTATTTTTAATATTTATTATATTTATCGTATTTGTTATTATAATAATTTTATTAGTATTTCCTTAGTGCTGTTTATTCCAGACTGGTTCAAGTTGAATCTAAAGGACCTCAATGCTGATTTTTAGGAATCCTTTCAAGGAAATTTTTAAAAGATTTTAAGATTTAAAGAAGTAAAAATTTCTCATTGCTCAGGAGGTGAAAAAAATAACGTGAACTTGAATTTGGGTTTTTGTTTTGTGGGGGATTTGAAGCCCAGTGTGAGGGATTCTGGCCAGCAGAAGGCACCACCAGCTCAGCTTTGCGCGGCTCGCAGACATTCCCGGCTGCATTTCCACCCTTCCAGCAGGATTTCCCGCAGGGAATCTCTCATCCTCCAGCTCGGATTGTCACGATTCCCAGGGAATAATGTGGGATGTGATGAGTTCCATCACTTTTTCAGGCCTGAGGGGTGCGGGTTTCCATGTGCGGTGACTCCCAGGATGGGGCTGTTCCGGCGCGCGCTGCCCGGAGCCCTTCTCCCCTTCCTCATCCTCTCAGGAATTTGGGTTTCAGCTGAAAACATCAACTTCTACAACGTCAGGCTGCCACTGGACCGTAAGTAGGATTTTTTTTTTTTACGGAATTCTGGCTTAGAATTTGAATTATTTGCCCCATCCCTCCCGGTCCTTTGGGTTTCCACAGAAACTTTACAATAAATATTCTGCTTCTCACCCCACAGCACTTTATCCTAAATATTTGACAAGTTGGCTAAACAAAACCAAATCGCCAAATTAAAGAGTGCATGAGGACTTTGTCATTTGAAGAGCTTTTCTTTTTCTCTCTTTTTTTTTTTTTTTTTTTTTTTTTTTTTAATTTCTGTCTCCCTGCAGAGGAAATTATGCAGCGGTTTCCTTGTAAAATAATCCAGAACAGGTGGTTTTGGTCTTTTATCTCGTTGGGGGTTTTGTAAGGGGAGGAATAGGTGTTGCTGTACTCAATTAATTCAGTCTGGAGGTAATTAAAAACCTCGTGGGACCTGTGAAGCCAGTTGGCACTAATGGCATCATCTTTTCTTTTTTTTTTTTTTTTTCCCCCTCTTATCTGGCATCGCCAGTGTTCCATCCCTTCATTTGCATTATCTGCATCATTAAACCAGCCAGGATATAATAGCTGGCTAGAATATCTGCCCCTAATGAACCCTGCACCTTCAGATGATTCATTTCAATAATGGAAATAAGATTTTTGTTTTCAAAGAGTTCCTCTGCATCCTTTTGTTTAAAGGAGCCAACTTCTCCTTCCGAGGGGGAGATCTGGAGCTGCTTTGGAAAATGCAGTTTTTCCATCAAAGGGAAAATGTAGATTTATTTATCCTGTGAATACAGGGAGGGGAGATCAACTCTTCTCTCTTTCCTGCTTTTCTCACCACTATCTCAATTTTGGATTATGAGAGTGAAAACAGGAGGATGTATTTTAAGTTCAAACCTCGAGGGAAAAAAAACCAGCTTTCTGCAAAACTTATTTTATTTGCCTGACAGTACAAAGATGTAAATATATATAACTGATTTTTGTAAATACGTGCATGTACAATCATCATTTGAAATACCTGAATTTTTTCCTCCAACCGACTGCATTTTTAATACTTTTTTTTAATGCTTTCCAAGCCACTCCATTCCCAAACAGCTTCAAGTGCTTCACCTGTGACAACGCAGTGGACAACTACAACTGCAACAGATGGGCCGAGGACAGGTGGTGTCCTGAAAGTGAGTAAGGCTGAGGAGATCCTCTGTGATATTTCAATTTATGTCTCCCTGACTCAGCCCCTTGGAGGAGTCTGGCTGGTTCTGTGATTGGTGCTGCTGAGTCAGGTAATTCCTGCTGACCTGGCAAATTTTTGGCCATTCCAGAGTGCAAAGCAACAGGGAAAAATTGTTTATCCCCCATCTCTCTCAGTTTTATTTAATGTGTTACGACAAAATATTAATATACCAATGAATTCCTGAATAATACATCAATATTAATTACCTAGATGTGCTCCTTTGTGTATATATGTAATGATGTGCTTCTCAGGAGTTAAAGATGTTCTTTAAAAAAACCTGAAGAATTTCTACTGTAGCTTTATTCTCTTCAGGGTGTAAAGCAACAAGAAAAAAAATATTTATCTTAATCTCTCTCCGTTTTATATAATTGTAAAATATTAATATACAAACAGATTTTTTAATAATACATCAATCTTAATTATCTGTATGTGTTCGTTTGTGGATATATGTAATGATGTGCTTCTAAGGAGTTAATTTTAAAGATGTTGTTTAAAAAAACTGAAGAATTTCCTTTGTAGCTTTATTCTCTTCAGGGTGTAAAGTAACAGGGGAAAATTATTTATCTCCATCTCTCTCAGTTCTATATAATGTACAACAATAAAATATTAAATATACTAAGAGATGTCTGCATAATACATCAATATAAATTACCTATATATGTTTCTCTGTGTATATATAAGACTTAATTTTAAATATATTGTTTAAAAAACTTGGAAAATTTCCTCTGTGGCTTTATTCCCATTAGGTATAAAGCAACAGTGAAAAATTATTTATCTCCATCTCTCTCCGTTTTCTATAGTATATATAAAAAATAAAATATTAATATACAAACAGATGTCTGAATAATACATCAATTTTAATTAACTCTGCATGTTTCTCTGTGTATATATATATAACTATGTGCTTCCCAGGAGGTAATTTTAATCTTGTTTAAGAAACCTGAAGAATTTCCTCTGTAGCTTTATTCTCTTCAGAGTGTGAAGCAACAGGGAAAAACTATTTATCTCCATCTCTCTCAGTTTTATACAATATATAACAATAAAATACTCATATAGAAACAAATTTCCAAATGTTACATCAATCTTAATTAAACCTCTATGTTTCTCTCTGTGTTTATATATATAATGATGTGCTTTTCAGTAGTTAATTTAAAGATATTGTTTAAAAAAACCTGAAGAATTTCTTCTGTAGCTTTATTCCCTTCAGGGGGTAAAGCAACAGGGAGAAATTATTTATCTTCATCTCTCTCAGTTTTATGTGACAATAAAATATAAATATACAAACATATTTCTAAGTAATATATCAATATGAATTACCTATTTGTGTTGCTCTGTGTATATATATATATATATATATATATATATATATATATATAATGATGTGCTTCCCTGGAGTTAATTTAAAGATGTTGTTTGAAAAACCTGAAAAATTCCCTGTCTGGCTTTATTCCCTTCCCTTTGGATTCCATCCCAAAATTTAGTGTTTCTTTGTGAGCAGCAGGACCTGCCTGACTGGGGATCACACCTGTGCTGAGGAGGATAAAACAAGGAAAAAAATGGAAATATTTCCTGGTTTTTCTTCCCGGTGCCATTCACAGGAATGGTGGGAAAGGAGCAAAGTAGAGGAATGAGGAAACAAATGTGAAACCACGCAGGGATGTGCTGCCAAAAAGAGGAGAGAGCTGGAAATAAGAGAGTAGATGATGGTGCTAATTAGAGATTTAAATAAAAGCAGCCTTTCTGGAGGGTTGGAGGGTCAGCGAAGATTTCAGAGGAATTACTTTCTTTCTAAATGCTCTTCTGATCAAGTTGCAAATGGTTCTGTATAACTATAGAATATTTTCATTATTTTCCTTATTTTGAAAGCCTGTTCCAAGGCTGGATTTCTGGGAATGAACACTGTGTTTTCCCATTGAAATCCTGTTCCAAAGGCTGGATTTCTGGGAATGAACACCGTGGTTTTTCCATTGAAATCCTGTTCCAAGGGCTGGGAATGAACACCGTGGTTTTTCTGTTGAAATCCTATTCCAAAGGCTGGATTTCTGGGAATGAACACCCTGGTTTCCCCTGCAGGCACTCGGTATTGCCTGACTGCTCACCTGTTCACCGCCCACGGCGAGAGCACCTCGGTCACCAAGAAATGTGCCACGGGTGAGGAGTGTCACCTGGTGGGCTGCCACCGCCACGGGGACAGCGGCCACACAGTGAGTGCCACTGCTGTGCTACTCCTGCTTTACTCCTGCCCTGCTTCTGCTCTACTCCTGCTCTAATTCCGCTCTATTCCTGCTGCTCCTGTCCTAATCCTGTCCTGTTCCTCATATTCCTGCCCTGCTCCTGCCCTACTCATGTTCTACTCCTGATACTCCTGCCCTCTTCCTGCCCTATTCCTGCCCTGCTACTGGTGCACGGGCAGCCCCTGGGGCTGGAGCTGGCCATTCCAGGACTGGTTTTTCCAGGAGGAAGTGCCTGGAGCTGCTCTGCAGCAGGGAACACTCGGATTACTGCAGGAGGAGCAGGACCAAGCCCTCCTTTCCGCCTTTCCGCCTTTCCTCCTTTCCTCCTTTCCGCCTTTCCGCCTTTCCTCCTTTCCGCCTTTCCTCCTTTCCTCCTTTCCTCCTTTCCTCCTTTCCTCCTTCCCTGCTCCTGCTGGCTGGGAGGGGATAACAACATCTCCCCGCTGGGGTTTTTGGGTGCACCCAAAAGCACAGATATGGGTGGGCTGGAGGGAGGAACAAGACGGATGGGACTTGACAACCTGGAGCTGTAATTGGACAATTAAACCCCAATATACAAATGGGCCAAAACTTAAAAAAGTGGGAGATCTTGTGACCAGCCAGCCATTTTGGGTCTATTTTGTGACCATTTTGGGTCCATCTTGTGACCATTTTGGGTCCATTTTGGGAACATTTAATGACCATTTTGGGTCCATTTTGTGAACATTTAATGACCATTTTGGGTCCATTTTGGGAACATTTAATGACCATTTTGGGTCCATTTTGGGTCCATTTTGGGAACATTTAATGACCATTTTGGGTCCATTTTGTGACCGTTTAATGACCATTTTGTGACCATTTAATGATCATTTTGGGTCCACCTTGGGTGCAGCCCTGGCCAGGCTCTGTCCTGCCCAAGGTGGATCCTGGAGGCCTTTCAATAAATCCCTACTTTATTCTCCAGCTGTGTCCAGTCTCTGCTCCAGCTCAGCCTTCCCAAGGCGTTATTTCAAACCCGCATCTACGTCACCTTATTACAACTCCACGAAAGCCCTCTGCTTTTCCAGCTCCCGCGGATCTCCCTGAATCCATCACCCCGGATTTAATGCCCGTTTTTCCTCCCTGCAGGAGTGCGTTTCCTGCTGTGAAGGCATGATCTGCAACGTGGAGATCCCCACCAACTCCACCAACGCCGTGTTTGCCGTGCTGCAGGCCCGCAGGACATCCGGGTCTGGCCGGGGCGCGCCCAGCCTGGCGCTGCTGGTGACAACGGTGACAATGGTGACCACCACAACGCTGTCCTGACACAGCACCCTCACACACAGCTGCTGGGACAATCCCCGGGCCAGGAACCTCCAGGATCTCCAAGGAGAAGTCACAAAATGTCATTTAATTACGGCGGATTTGCCAAATTACGGCGAATCCGTGCCAAGGCGCTTTCATGAACTCTTTGGGTGTTTTAGTGGGGAATCCTTCCCTGTCAGTATTGAAAATAACCCCCCGTAAAAACCCCCCTGGTGGGTGAGGCACTGGGGTGGACTCAAGTTTTAATTCCCTGTTTTCTGAGGAAAAGGCACATTTTCTTGGTGGTTTTTTCTTTTTTTTTTTTTTTTTTTTTTTGTTTTGTTTTGTTTTGTTTTGTTTTGTTTTGTTGTGACAGTCATTGTGGGAAATGGGCTTGCAGAGAATTTTTGAAGTTTGATAGAAGGTTCAAAGCCACAATCGAAAGGAGCTTTGGGTGGATGATGTGGAAAGGTGGAAATTGGATTTAAACCTTTTTATGTGCATAAACAGTTTCTTGTCTTATCAGGGTGTGTTTGAGCTTATCTTGATTTCATAGAGAACACCTCTGCTTTGCACAGAGAGCAAATTTGAGGTTGGGTTTTTTTCTGCTTGGTCAGAGCCCTCATTTCTCCTGGCAATAATACAAAATCAAATCTTTTCTTTCTGTAAAATGTCTTATCCTCCCATTTTAAAGCTGTGGGAAATGCAGAAATTCCTAAAAAATCCTGTTGGAGCACCCAGAGCAGAATTCCTGAGCTTCCAAACCAAAGGGATCATTCCCTTGCAACTGAGTCTCACCTCAGAATATCACAAAAATACTATTTTTGTGATATTGGGGTGTCACGACTTGGAAATCACAGCTGCAGTCAAGCAGCTTCGTTATCCTAAAAATTCCGAGTGGGCACTTGGAATAAATGAGACGGGAACTCTGCTGTGTTCTCTCTTGATCTGCACAGGTTTTTCCCAGGAATTTTATTGTCCTGATGGATGTTTTCAAGAAGGATCCCTTAAACTGACTCAAAAAAGAGAATTTGGAGCTGTTCCCTGAAAAATTCCAGTAACTACAAACTTGACTTTTTTTACATCAATATCATCTTAATTATTTGCTGGCTGATGTCACTAATTATATTTAGTTATAAAGAAGATTTTGAAATATTTCCAGGCTCGTTGACATTCCAGAATTTCCTCCACAATATTCTTAGGATGGTAAAAAAAAAGGTGTCTGAACTCAGTCCGTGGCTTCTGGAGATGCAGCTAAAAAATGTGGACAGAAAATCTTATTCCTTGCCGAAGGAAAACGGTTCTGGGTGTCTGAGTCAAGGTTTTCCAAGATCTGGATTCTCCTGGTCATGGCTGGGCCATCCAACAGGGCTGGAATTCTGCTCTGGAGCCGGGCTAGGAGAATTGGGAATGTTCACCTGGAGGAGGGAAAGATCCAGGGAGAGCTTCCAGCAGATTCCAGAGCCTCCTGGAGAGAGACTGGGGACAAGGGCTGGAGGGACAGGACACAGGGAATGGATCCCACTGGTAAAGAGGAGATTGGGGTGGGATATTGGCAAGGAATTCCTGCTGGGAGGGTGGAGAGGAGCTGGGATGGAATTCCCAGAGAAGACCCTGGATCCCTGGCAGTGTCCAAAGCCAGGTTGGAGCAGCCTGAGATGGTGGGAGTTGTCCCTGGATGAACTTCAAGCTCCTTCCCAACCCAAACCATTCCAGGATTCTCTGATGATCCTGTAATTACCTACATCCTTCTGCTCCATGAAGGATTTTTTCCATCTCAAAGGATATTTTTTTTTTCTAGTGGCCAAACCATTCCCAAACCATTCCCGGTTTCTCTCAGCTCCATGGGGAATTCCTCAGTCAAGCTGAAGTTGGCTCCCACATTTCGGGCCATCCACATTTGGATTTTTCCTGGTTTTCCTTCCTCGAAGCACAAAATCCTCCTGAATCCCATTTCTGGGAATAATGATGGCAATCTCAACGAGGCCTCCAAGTGCTCTGTGGTCTTGTAGGAGTTACTGTTATCATTTCCAAGTTTAGTTGTAAATATAATTTGCAATTTTAAATTACTATTATAATTTAATAATTTCCACTAATCTCAGTACTGACAGGTTTGGTGGGAGTTTTTTTTAATATTGTAAATGTCATTCCAGAGCTTTTGGGAATGGCAGGGAGACCCTAAAAATCCGAGGGGCTGCAAAAACAACAAAAAAAGGACATTTCAGGAAGGAGAAAATCTCTGTTTGTTTTTTTTTTTTTCCTTGGTTGAATGATTTTTTTTTTTCCCCCTCACTGAAAAGTGAAGAAATTTTGAAATGGAGATTTTTAAACCTCATAAAATGTCTCTGGTCTAGGGAAAGAATTGTTTGGGATAAACCCCAATGAATCAACTGAAGATTCCAGGCTGCAGCCAGGGCGCGTGAAAGGATTTGATTTGGGATTTCATTTTTTGGAATCAGAGAATTCCAAGAGTATTCTTGAGAATCTTGAGGATGGATTGTAATCACCTGGATGCAGCAATCCCTTTGTTATTGCAAAATTCGGGTTGATTTTTTGAATATGCCAATGCTGGTAATGCGATGCACAAGGAGGCACTTGGTAGAAGAAATCTGGAATTTAAGAGGGAATATCGATTTTTCCTTTGGCTTCATCTTTTTTTTGTTTGTTTTTATGGAAAACCCTGCTTGGATTTGATGCTAAATGCTGATTTTGTAGGAAAAACTTGCTGAGAGCAGAGAAAAGAGTATTAAAATTCACTGTATTTTTGGCAGGACTGATGACGGTGCTGAAATCCCACCTTTATTTATGGCAGAATTTTTATTTTAAATATTTTCAGGTGTCAGCTGAATCTCCTCTTCAGATCTCTGTCTGAAGAACTTAAAAAAAGTATTATTGGATTTGAAAAAATACAGTTTTCAGTGATGTTTTTATCTCAATTTGGATTCAAATGTAATTTAAATGCAGAGGTTGTAATTTAAATTACAGGTGTTGTCATTTAAATATATTCAACTTTTCATTTGATAAAACCAATTTTCAGTGATGCCTTTTTCTCAGTTTGGGTTCAGATGTCATAATTTAAAGACAGATGTTGTAATTTAAATTACAGATGTAATTTAAATATATTCAGCTTTTCATTTGATAAAGCCAATTTTCAGCGATGTCTTTATCTCAGTTTGAGTTCACAGATCTCGTAATTTAAATTATTCCAATTTTCTTTTGATAAAACAAATTTTCTGTGATGTCTCTCTGTTTGGGTTCACAGATGTAATTTAAATACAGATGTTGTAATTTAAATATATTCAGCTTTTCACTTGATCGAACCAATTTTCAGCGATGTCTTTATCTCAGTTTGAGTTCACAGATCTTGTAATTTAAATTATTCCAATTTTCTTTTGATAAAACAAATTTTCAGTGACGTCGTTACCTCAATTTGGATTCAAATGTAATTTAAATGCAGAGGTTGTAATCTAAATTACAGATGTTGTCATTTAAATATATTCAACTTTTCCTTGCCTAAATTCATCCCAGAACTTTGGGAATGATGTTTCTGTAAATCCCATCTATTTTTGAACCTGAAAATAATTCGGGAATAATGAAAATAATTCGGGAATAAAATCCATCCAGTTGGGCAGTTAAATGTATTTTTTATGAGAGATATATATATGTGTGTGTGTGATATGATCTTTATTTGCATTGCACTGGACAGCCTATAGAAAGTTTATTTTTAAAACTTACATATCCTGACAAATTCTTCCTTATTCAGTGTTTGGATATTTCCTTATTGCTCTGTAACTGCTTTAAATCTTCTCCAGAAATGGCACTTTTAATAAAAAAAAAAAAAAAAAAAAAAAAAATCAAATATTTTCTGGTGGAGAACGTGTCTAGTGATGAATATTGCTCGGTAAAACCTTAATTTAAATTAAATTCTGCCCTGAATTTCAGGATATTTTCAATTTCATCTTCTTTGCTCAATCCCAGCAGTATTTTTAGGAATATTTGCCCTCCCTTTTTGAGGGTAATTTATCGTGTTAGAGACACTCTGTGCCCAGAGTTTAAAGGGCTTGAAGAAAACTTAATTTTATTCAATTTTTTTTTAAAACTCTGATGATTTGAATCATTGCTAAAATAATTTTCATTGTCGTTTTTGTAGTGTTTTGATGAAAATCAAATTAAATCTCATTTATTCTGCTGAATAAGAGGCAGAAAAAGGAGTTTCAAGTTTGGGGGAGAGAGTGGGAAAACAGAAAATAAATTATATTGAATATTCATAATTATTTAAGAATATTTTAAAGGGAAAATATTTAAGGGTTTAAAGCTCACCTCAAAAAGTTCATTTGGGGTAATTTGTCCCAATTTTAGCATTGGGGATTTTTATTTTTGAATTTTGTGAGGGGAATTTGGGTTTTTATCTTTTCTTTTTAATTTTTTAAATATATATATTTTTAATAGACTATTTAATAATCTGGGGGTTTATAATTTATATTTATTTTGCATAATTTGAAAAAGTTTTTATATTTTTTTTATTTTTTTGACTATTTGTATTTTTAATTTCTTGGAGGGAATTTTCAAATTCTTTATTTTTTTGTATCTCGATTTTTTTTACTTTTTTTTTGGCAGGTTTTTAACATTTTAAATCTTTTTTCTTTCAGTGCTTTTCAATGCTTTTCCCAGGTATTTGAATTTTCTTGCAATTTTTAGGGCAAAATTATTATTATTATTGTTATTATTGTTATTATTACTATTATTATTATTATTACTGTTATTATCACTATTAATTATTTTGCATTTGTTTGGTTTTTTTGGGAGAGTTCCTGGCAAGTTGTGGGGTTTTTTTGAGTGTTTCGTAGTTTTTTGCCTGTCTGGGTTGGTTTTTTTTTAATGAAAGAATTATTTGACCCTGATTGAGAAAGTGGGACATGAATGGAAAGAGGTGAGAGAAATTCAATTAAATCCTTTTCATGGTTCCATCTTATTCATGGTGTCGGGATAGGTTTGGGACAAGAAGAAGTGGGGAGAACGTTGACAAATTCAAGTTTAAAAATTTGACAAATTCAAGTTTAAAAGTTGGACAAATCCAAATCTAAAAGTTTGACGAATCCAAATTTAAAAGTTTGATGAATTCAAGTTTAAAAGTTTGACTAATTCAGATTTAAAAATTTGACAAATCCAAGTTTAAAAATTTGACAAATCCAAGTTTAAAAGTTTCACAAATCCATGTTTAAAAGTTTGACAAATCCAAGTTCAAAAGTTTGACTAAACCAGATTTAAAAGTTTGACAAATCGAAATCTAAAAGTTTGACAAATCCAAATTTAAAAGTTTGACAAATCCAAGTGTAAAAGTTTGACAAATCCAAGTTTAAAGTTTCTCTTTGAAACAACTCCAAGCCCTACGTGTCAAACCTCAGCGCTGCCGGGGGCTCAGCTGAGTGACACAAATAATTGTGTCCAGCTCACAATTTATTCCCCTGTGGAATTTATTCCTTTCTGGGGCTGAGTTATTTCCCCCAGTGCCTTTTTCTGCGGCTGTAAATAAACTCTGCCGTCCCATAAAACCTGTCAGGAGGGCCCAGCCTGGCTCCTGACACGCAGCAATTCCACTTGTCTTCACTCCCAGGGCTCTGAATACTTCCTAATGACTGAAGGCTCTAAATCACAGCTCTAAATCAGCTTTTCCAGCAGCTGAAATTCGAAATGGGAGCGTTTCGCCGTCAGAATATCCAAAAATATCGCAGACCATTAAATCCTGGAGTGGTTTGGGTTGAGGGACCTAAAACCCCATTTTATTCCCCCCTTTCCAGGGCAGGGACACCTCCCACAGTCCCAGGTTGAATTAAGTTTAATTAAAATTAAGGTTAAGAATTAAGTCCCAAGATGTTGAATTATCCTTTATTCCCCTAATTTTAAGCAAAATATTCAGGAATTTATTCTGGAATTCCAGTGTGGGAACTGGATGTGAAACCTGAAACTGTTCTGGCTGGGACAGGGAGGGAAGAACTTTGGGAAGGGGAGAGTTTGTGGGTTCCATTTGTAACGGGGGTCTGGGTTTGCACATTCCAGTTTGGGATCTGGGTTTGTACATCCCGGTTTGGGATCTGGGTTTGTATATCCCAGTTTGGGATCTGATTTTGCACATCCCAGCTGTGACTGTTTTGGGTTTTCACATCCCAGTTGTGACTGAGATCTGGCTTTGCACATCTCAGTTTAAGATTTGATTTTGCACATCCCACTTTGGGATCTGGGTTTGCACATCCCAATTTAGGGTCTGATTTTGCACACCCCAGTTTGGCATCTGGGTTTGTATATCCCAGTTTGGGATTTCTGTTTGCACACCCCAATTTAGGATCTGGGTTTGCACATCCCACTTTGGGATCTGGGTTTGCACACCCCACTTTGGGATCTGAGTTTGCACACCCCAATTTAGGGTCTGATCTTGCACACCCCAGTTTGGCATCTGGGTTTGTATATCCCAGTTTGGGATCTGGGTTTGCACACCCCAATTTAGGATCTGGGTTTGCACACCCCAGTTTGGGATCTGGCTTTCCACACCCTGGTTTGGGATCTGAGTTTGCACACCCCACTTTGGGATCTGGGTTTGCACACCCCACTTTGGGATCTGATTTTGCACACCCCACTTTGGGATCTGGGTTTGCACACCCCACTTTGGGATCTGGGTTTGCACACCCCACTTTGGGATCTGATTTTGCACACCCCACTTTGGGATCTTATTTTGCACACCCCAGTTACACCAAC
The DNA here is from genome assembly GCF_009819655.1 of Sylvia atricapilla. Lineage (NCBI taxonomy): Eukaryota > Metazoa > Chordata > Aves > Passeriformes > Sylviidae > Sylvia > Sylvia atricapilla. The sequence continues at coordinate 36,688,066 of NC_089146.1, forward strand.
ACTCAGAGGAGCAGACAGTGCAGCCTCTGCTGCTTCCAGAGCCCCGTCCATCCCAGGAGCAGCTTCTCCAGAGGAATTCTGCTCTGCAGCAGGATCCCAGCACTGCAGCAGGACAATCCCCATCTGTCAGCAGCCCGTCCTGGGCTCTCATCACCCCTGAGCTTCCCTGCAGCTCCTCTGGAATTTGCTGTCCTGAGGCGAGGAATTTCTGACCCCCCAGCCCTGGCTGCTGTTCACTCCTGTAAATCTCTCTGCCCTCCATCCAGCCCTGCCAGATCATTTTGGAGATAGGAAAAGTGCCTGGATTTCAGTGAGTTTGGGAAGGTTTTTTTTTGTTATTTTGCTGTTAAAAAAATAAAGGTAGGGAGTAACTTTATGGAGAAGGGTCTCGGTGGTTTGGAAAATAAAAGGATAATCTGATGGATAAAGAAAGAAAAAAACTTCCATAAATACGGAAGTTCAGCTGGTGCTGAAATGGAGCCTAAATACCATTTTTAGGTCCATCTGGGAGCAGCTCCATCCCTGTGCCCTCCCCAGGGCTCCAGTGGGACTGATGGAGGCTCCAGAGCTCTCCTCATCTTCTTTCCCTTCCTTTCTGCCCCTCGTCCCCATGGGCTGATGGATTATCCCAGTTTTTTACTTTTTTTCTTTTTTTCTTTTTCTTTTTTTTTTTTTTTTCTTTTTTTTCGCTGTGAAGAGGCTGGAGGCACCTTTGAAAGTCAGCAGAAATCCTTGCAGGCTCTTTTTGAGCTCTTTTTGGGCCTTTTCAGGCCATTTTTAGGCTCTTTTCGGGCTCTAGTTTGGCTGTTCTTAAGCTCTATTCAAGCTATTTTAAAGTTCTTTTTAGGGTCTTTTCAGCCTCTTTCTAGGCTCTTTTTAAGCTCTTTCCAGGCTCTTTTTGTGCCCTTTTTAGGCTCTTCCCAGGTTCTGTTTTGGCTCTTTTCAGCCTTTTCCTGGGCTTTATTCGGGCTCTTTTCAGGTTCTTTTTATACCCTTCTCAGGTCCTTTTTTGGAAGTTTTTAGGCCCTTTTCAGGCTCTTTTCAGGCCATTTTCAGCCTCTTTTCAGTCTCTTTCTAGGCTCTTTTTTGGGCTCTTTTTAGGTTTTTTCCAAGCTCTTTCCAGGTGCTTTTCAGGCTCTTTTCCAGCTCTTTTCAGGCTCTTTTAATGTTTTTTTCAGGTCGTTTTTGGGCTCTTTTCAGGCCTTTTTCAAGCTCTTTTTAAGCCCTTCTTAGGCTCTCTTCAGCCTCTTTTTAGGCCATTTTTAGGCTCTTTTCAGCCCCTTTCTAGGCTCTTCTTGGACTCTTTTTAAGCTCTTTTCAGGCTCTTTTTGTGCCCTTTTTAGGCTCTTTCCAGGTTCTTTTTTGTCTCTTTTCAGCCTCTTTCTAGGCTCTTTTTGGGCTCTTTTTAGGTTTTTTTCAAGCTCTTTTCTGACCCTTTTAGGGTCTTTTCCAGCTCTTTTCAGGCTCTTTTTAATGCCTTTTTCAGGTCTTTTTTGAGCTCTTTCCAGGCTCCTTTCAGACTCTTTTAAAGCTCTTTTTGGGCTCTTCTCAGGCTGTTTTTTAGGTTCTGTGGGCTGTTTCCCAAATCCCAGACCGTACATTCACCAAGGACACGTGGCTTTTATCTGCTTTTTTTTTTTCCTCTGGCCAAAGCTGGAGGCCAACATCTCTGAAAAAAAGGGAAAGAATTAATGTGGGGCCTCAGGCTAAAAAAATCTCAGGTTTCCTTCTCCCTCACAAAGTGAAGCAAAAGGATCCATCTGCCAAAAAAAAAATACCCCAAACCCCCCAAAAAACCAAAAAAAAAACCCCTCCACCAAAACCAAACCAAACCAAAACAAAAACAAAAAAAAAACCAAAAACAAAACCAAAAAAAGAAAAAAAAACCAAAAAAACAAAAAAAACCCAAAAAAACCCCCACAAAAACAAAACAAAAAAAAACCCCAGAAAAACCCCAAAACAAAACCCTCTTCCAAATTTCACAAAATAAACTGGGAGGGTTGTAAAAAAAAAAAAACGCTTTGGAAGGGGGAAATAAAAAAAATCTCTATTCGTTTTATTCTCATGGCTTGCTTTGGTTTTTCACCAGGAAGTGCCTCTGCAGGTAAAATAATAAATTAAAATCGAATATTTATTATTTTTTTAATCCCATTTGTTTCTCTGAACTGCAAGTCCCGGTGGAATTTTTGGCCTCTTTTATGGGATTTTATTTGGGATTTTTGGTCCATTGAACCAGATTTCACCAGAGATAAGGACACCAAACTTTATCTTGCCCTGATGTCCAGATCCTGCTTTTTAAATCCCTGATATTCCCAAAGATTAAGCAATAATTAAACCTCTGGAAAGGCTTCTCCTCATGAAGATTTTGTGGGGAAAAAAAACCCCAAAAAGTGTGGTTTGAATGCCTGGGTAATTCTAATTATTCTCCCGCAGTTGCACTGTGTAATTCTGTCTGTATTTGCTCTCTCTAAAGTGATATTTGTGTATTAGAAGGCAACGAGCCTGGTTTAATTAACAATTAATAAATGCAATTTGATGTTATAAATGTTAACAGCGGTAAAAACGCTCATAAAGGATAATGTTAAAATGTAATATTTAAACACGTAGATAAATGTAAGACATATTTTATGTCTAAGAACATAAAATAACTGTAATAGGTATAAAATAGATAATAATATATAAATACAAGGCCTACAATGTATTATATGTAATATTTAAACAAGTAGATTAATGTCTAAGAACATAAAATAACTCTAATAGGTATAAATAGGTAATAAAATATAAATACAATATGTATATAAATATAAGATATACAAGACATAAAATGTGTTATATGTAATATTTAACCAAGTAGATAAATATAAGACATTTTTTATCTAAGAGCATAAAATAACTAAAATAGGTATAAAATAGATAATATAAAAACACAATATATATATAAAGACAAGACATATAATGGATTATATATAATATTTAGGCAAATAGATAAATATAAACCAGATTTTGCATCTAAGAGCATAAAATAACTATAATAGATATAAAATAGATAATATAAAAATACAACGTGCATAGAAATGCAAGTCATATAATGGATTATATGTGATGTTTAAACAAGTAGATAAATATAAAACATTTTTTATCTAAGAACATAAAATAACTCTTAATAGGTAGAAAAATTAACTATAATAGGTATAAAAAAAGATGATATATGTAAATACAAGATGTATATAAAGACAAGACATATAATGGATTATATATAATATTTAAGCAAGTAGATAAATATAAACCAGATTTTGCATCTAAGAGCATAAAATAACTATAATAGGTATAAAATAGGTAATAATATATCAATATGGAAATATAGTATATATATATATATAAAATAAAATATGTATATATAAATAGTATTTTCCCTATATGTAAAATAAATAATGATATGTAAAACTGTTAATAAATTTTAAGATAATTAAGCCAGGGACATGTTTATCATCCCAGCCAGTTTTGTGTAACTGCTGGCATTGAAAATTTAAATTCTGGGACATTAAAGGACCAAAATATCCGTTGTGAACTAGAGAAGGGAAGGGGTGACCAAAATTCTCCCCACTTTCAATAACAAACAGAGTTGAATTTTGAATTTGCTGCAGTTTGTTTTTCACAGTGACTTTAAAAAAAACCCCAAAAATTACCAAGTCCACTTTTCCAGGCTGGTCCACAATGTGTAAATCAGGGAGAAAATTGGAAATATTGCCCAGGGATAACACAAATCCACATCATAATGGGCAGAAAAAAAGATAATAATATATAAACAGAATCTGTATATGAATGCAAGACATATAATGTATTATATTTAATATTTGAACAAGTAGATAAATATAACATATTTTACATCTAAGAACATAAAACAACAATAATAACACAGAAATATATCTATTTCTATATAAAATAAAATATATGATATGTAAATTAGATATATAATAATAGAAAATAACTATCTTTGGTTGGTTGGTTGGTTTTAGGGGTTTTGTTTCGCTTTTGGGGGGTTTTGAGTTTCTGGGTTTTTGGTTTGGTTTTTGTTTGGCTTTAGGTTTTGTTTTGTGTTTGTTTTAGTTTGGTTTTGGGGCTTTATTTTTTTTTGCAATTTAACCCCAAAACCCAGAAAAAACTACCAAGAGGAGGATGAAGTCGAAACTTTTTGAATTTTTGGGGTTTTTTGTGGTTTTGCCTGTTTGTTTGGTTTTTGTGGTTTTGTTTTTGTTCTGGTTTTGGGTTTGGGGGTTTCGTTTTGGTTCGGTTTAAGTTTTCGTTTGGTTTGGTATTGGTTTTCTTTTTTTACAGTTTCACCCAAAAACCCAGTAAAAACTACCCAGAGGGGGATGAATTTGAAAATTTTTTGAGTTTTTTGGGGTGGGTGGTTTTTTTGGATTTTTTTTGTTTGTTTGTTTTTGTTAGTTTTTTAGTTTTGCGTTTTTGTGTTTGTTTTAGTTTTGGTTTTTGTTTTTGGTTTTGATTTTGTTTTTGGTTTGGTTTTTATTTGGTTTTGTTGCTGATTTGGGCTTTTGTTTGCTTTAGTTTTGATTTCTTTGGTTTTGGGTTTTGGGGTTTTTTTTTGTTTGTTTGTTTTGTGTTTTGTTTTTGCTTTTGTTTTATTTTGTTTTGTTTAAGGGTGGGGTTTTTGGGGCTGGTTTTTTTTTTGCTTGTTTTCTTTTATTTTCTGTTCCAACCGTGCAGGGGAAACCCTGGGCTGACCCAAGGGATGGATGTCACCGATGTCACCGATGTCACCCTGCTCTGGGGACAGGCACCTGCCCGGGAGCTGAACTCCAAAATGAGCAGCAATTACCCGGAATTTCCCCAATTTTCTTCCCTATCCGCTGAAATCCAAGAGAGCAGGAATGTGCTGTGAGGTGATGGAACCTCGATAGTCCTCAAAGGCTCAGTGTCCCCTCCCCGTGTCCCCTCACTGCTCCCTTTGTCATCCTCAGCCCCAGGAATCCGCCCAGATGGAGCGACCTGTGCGCAGGGAATTGTGCTCCTGCCACTCCCAATCCCTGTTTATTGCTCTAATTAGAGATTCAGTCATTTCCCCCATATTTATTTCTGTCCTGGAATGGTTTTAAACCCCCCCCCAAACCCGTTCCTGGCGAGGAGGGGCGATCCCAAAGCCGCAGATTTCCCCAAGTGGTGTAACCCAAGCGTTGGGCGCCGAGAGGGGCCCACAATGGGGTCATTCATGGCCTTGGAGAGGCTGGAAATGATGAAAGGGGCAGTCCCTGCTGGCTTGGGGGAACTCAGGGCTGGGCTCTGCTCCACAGGTGTGGAGGAAAAGGGATTTGGGGAAGGGGGAAATAGGATTTTTCATTCCAGGCAAATAAAATCTGCTGCCAATTCAAGAATTTCGTCAGTGCAAATCAGACACGTTAAATGTATTTAATAATGTACTGTGTTTAATAATATTCTGGATCAATTGGTGTTCATGATTCGTGCTTCCAAGCAGCTTTTCCCACCACCCCTTCCCGTTTGGGATGGGATTCTTTGGGATGGCAGAGCCAAAACTTCTGATTCCACTTGGGGTGGCGACACCACCTCTGGCTTCCCTCTGCCGGTGAGATCCAGCCTGGACCCTGAAGGTCAGAGTTCCCAAATTTCCTGGGAATGACAATTCCCTTTCTGCTTGCAGCTTTGGGGCTCAAACCCCTGGAGGAAAGGGAGGCCCTGAGCATTTTCCCCGTGGAATTCCTGGCCACGGGAAGTTTGTGTTTAGTTAAGACCAGCTTTGCTCAGGCTCTGGCTTTGCACAAGTGTGGTTTGGTCAGAGCCTGATTTACAATATAAAGGAAAGAATAAAAAACCTTCTTTTTTAAAAAATATTTTTATTTTTATTTTTATATATTTTATATATATAATATTTATTTTTATTTATTATAATAGGTTATTATGAATCTATTTTTATAGACCAATATTTTTTATTTATTAATTTTTCTTTCTTTTGGAAGAACAAAAAACTCCCCAGTTCACTGGCAATTTCCAGGAGATTTTTGGAATTCAAAAACCCCCAAAACCTTCACCTGTGCATCAGTCCAGGCTGAGAGAAGGATTTTTTTGATTTGCAGGTGCTGCAAACATGAGCAGTGTTTGACTATGAGACAACCTCTCCCTCTCTTAAAATGCCCCTCCCCTTGAGGTCCAGGAAAACAGGATTGACTCCTTAAATCTTGCAAGAATCCTTCCAGAAATTCCCCCCACTCATATAATATCCCCCATAAATCATTTTTGCATGAGCAAATTGCTCTGGAAGGTATTTTGTTTCATGTTCCCCTTCCCCCTTCCACTTTCTGCCATCAATCTTGAAGACAGTGATCTCTTTCCAGCCTTTCAGATTAACAAGATAAATTATTCACTAATGTGTTGGGAAAACGAGTCTGAACTCCCAAACACTGCTTGGAGTGTCCTGCATCCCTGGAAAAGGGATCCTTGGGGCTGCTGGTCCTTCTAAAGTTGCTCTAAAAGTCTGGTTTGAGGAGTTTTTGCTGCTCTGGGAATGTCCAAGGCCAGGCTGGAGGGGGTTTGGAGGAACCTGGGGTGGTGGAAGGTGTGGGGTGGTGGAAGGTGAAGGTGTGGGGTGGTGGAATGGTGGAAGATGAAGGTGTGGGGTGGTGGAAGGTGTGGGATGGTGGAAGAGGAATGGTGAAAGGTGTGGGGTGGTGGAAGGTGTGGAATGGTGGAAGGTGTGGAATGGTGGAAAGTGTGGGGTGGTGGAAGGTGTGGAATGGTGGAAGGGGGAATGGTGGAAGGTGTGGGGTGATGGAAGGCTTGGAATGGTGGAAGGTGTGGGATGGTGGAATGGTGGAAGATGAAGGTGTGGGGTGGTGGAAGAGGAATGGTGAAAGGTGTGGGGTGGTGGAAGGTTTGGAATGGTGGAAGGTGTGGGATGATGGAAGGTGTGCGGTGGTGGAAGGTGTGGAATGGTGGAAGGTGTGGGGTGGTGGAAGGTGTGGAATGGTGGAAGGGGGAATGGTGGAAGGTGTGGGATGGTGGAAGGTGTGGAATGGTGGAAGGTGTGGGGTGGTGGAAGGGGGAACGGGATGAGCTTCAAGGTCCTTTCCAACCCATCCCACCCCATGGATCTGTTGTGCACAGGCTGGATCCATGTCCCCTGTCAGCCCTCCAGGACCTTTCCCTCTGATCCTGTCGGGAGATGTCCGTGGGTTGAAGAGCTCCTGCCCTCGGACCTTTCTGTGATGTGGTAAGGTTTGAGCTCTTTGCTCCTCCTCCCTGGGATGTTTTTCCTTCTCTGCTGGTTGAGCCCTTCCCTCCCTGTCCCCTTCCTGCCCTGTCCCAATTCCATGTGGGTGTCTGCAGGGCAGAGGGCTCTGTCAGCAGGACAGGGAGGTGAAAAACAGGGAAAAGCTGGAGGGAGAATGTGAGGTGAAGGAATTGGGGCAGATCAGGATCACCAGATCTGGGAAAAGGATCACCTTTTGCAATGAATCTGCTCCAGAGGCCAGCTGGGCTGAACTGGGTTGAATCCCAATCTAAAACCTGGCAACATGGAATGATTTGGGTTGGAAGGGACCTTAAAATCCATCCCAACCCACCCCTGTCATGGCAGGGACACCTTCCACCATCCCAGGTGCTCCAATCCCATCCAGCATGACCTTGGACACCGCCAAGAGACCTGGGGAGTTCATCCCATTCCTGACCAAAACCCTGGACTCTCCATTCCTGAGCCACAGGAAATAATTTCAGAAAGCCGAAACACCTCAGGCATGGACCCAGGGCTACACAGGGACACTTTGGTCACCTTCTCCTGCATCCCAGGGCTCAGTGAGGAACAGGGAATGGCCAAGGAGTCTGGAATCATCACTTAAATCATGGAATATTTCAGGCTGGGAAAGGTCTGGGGTCATCAGGTGCAGCCACTGGCAAGGCCAGCACTGACCTTGTCCCCAAGTGCCACGTCCACCTGGCTTTGACACCCCTGCAGGGGTGGGGACTCCACCACTCCTGGATCACTGACCCTGGATTGGTATCCCAGAAACTATTTGCTCATCCCAAAAAAAAAAGATGCTGGAACAGCAGGAAGAAAACACAGCTGGGCTTTTAGAGCTCTGCCACAGTCAGTTCTCACCACGAGGGTGAAATAACTGCATCAAATCCTGCCCAGGCCATCTTTGCCTCCGAATTCCCAAAGTTTAGCTCATCCTCTCTCATAAAGATTCCTTTTCAGCCAAGTTGGGAGCAGCTTAAAGGCAAATTCAGGGAACAAAGATGGGATCTCGGAGTGACACCTCTTAATGAGACCTCGGAGGCTCTCAGACTTTCTCATTAACCCGCAGCAGACGCAGACACCCAAAAATGCCACGAAGGTTTTCTCCCCCAGCCCAGAAACAGCCCGTGCTCAGGGTCTCCCACATTGTCCCTTGGCTCCTTTCCAAAGCAGCTCCTCTTGGCACACTGCAGCGATGGGAATGATCTCGTAGGAAGAACAAAGTGCATTTTTTTTTTCTTTTCCCTCTCAAAGGAAATAATAAATCTGCTGTGGGCTTTCAAAGCCAGCTGACATCAGCAGCAGCAAGGCTGATTTTTTTTTTTTTTTTTTTATGTATTTTGAGAATGTAGGAAGAACACAGATGTCAGTTTGGAGCATCTGATGTTTGGACCATTCACATCTTGACTCTAAAGATGTGCAAAGATTTTCCCAATGGATTTTTTTTTCCTCTTTGTTTTGTGTATTTTCTTTTTTTTTCTTTTTTAATTAAGCTAAAGAAAAAAAAAAAAGTCATTGATGGAATTCAATTATAGGAAAAAATAAATAATATTATAGAATATAAAACCTGTATTTATAGATACATAAATATGTATTTGTGTATAAATATTATAAAAATTTGGAAGGCTTTATAACAATTATTATTTTGACAGAATCCCAGGATGGTTTGGGGTGGAAATGAAGTTAAAGGTGATCCCATTCTACCTTTGCCATAGGACAACTTCCATTCTCCCTGAGTGTTCCAAGCCCCATCCAGCCTGGCTTTGGACACTTCCAGGGCTGGAAATCCACAGCTGGGGGTTGATGCTGAATAAATTTTACTGTTTGACTACTTCAGTTCTGAGTGGAAAGAGCAAAACCAACAAGAAATCCTCAAAAGTTGTCCAGAACCCCTAAGGAGCTCTCTGGGGTTTACATTTTTTCTGTCAATCCCAGAGGAGGAGTGACTGGAACACAGAGCCACGGGCTTCATTCCCAATTTCCCAGCAGGAATTCCACCAAGCCTCCAACCCCTCCTCTCCTTCAGCTCCTGATTAGTTTTCACTCCAGGAATTAAACTCCTGGCGCTCCTGGCAGATTATCAGAGGGAAACGGGGTCTCTTTCATTCCTGTCGTTTGTCTCCCTCCTTTGGCAACGAAAATGAGATTGTGGGGAAAAGATTAACCCCTCTTTACACCATTCATTATCACTTTTCTTTTTTAAAAAATTATTATATATTCAAGGCTTTTTTTTTTTTTTTTTTTTTTTTTTTTCCCCCCAGCTGCTGCTGATCCAGAAGTGCTCCTTCTGTAGAGCATTTTCCTTCCAGGAAAAAAAAGTCTCACAGCTGGAGTTTCCACACTCAACTCCTGCCTCTGGAATTTTCTTCCTGGCCCAGGAGAGCCTGGCAGAGCAGGAAAAACACCTTGGGAGCTGTTGGCTGAAATCTCACTCTCGTTGGGCACGTTAAAATTGGAGTTTGGAAATTGTGGGGCGTTGTTCAAACAGACCACACACCTCCGAATCTCCAGCCCCATCCCTGAACATTTCCACGTTCCCACATCTTCTCTGGGCAACCTGGAATTGTTTCTCCATGTATTTTGCCCCTTGAAATATTCCTATTTTTTTCCCCTCCAGCTTTCCTTCCCCTGTCCATCTTTCTTACCTCACTCTTCCCTGGAATATTTCCCTGTTTATTTGAGGTATTCAAATATTCTTTTTTTTTTTTTTTTATTGAACTAGAAATGTGTGAAATTTTGTTCTATCACCCATTTTCCCTCACAGGGACGTCCAAGAGGAATTGTATTTGGGAATTAACATGGAAAATTAAGAGACGTGCTGAATTATTTTTATTTTTGAGGTCCTTTGCCTTTCAGGGTGTTAAACTGGATGGAATAAGAATTCATAATGATCAGATTATTTTTTTTTTTCCCCTCTGTTCAAATGATTCCTAAACCAGGAAGCCTGGAGTGAAATGAGGGAGACAGGAATTCCCAGTTTATCCCGTTCTCCCTTCAATGCTGGGATTTAACGACGTGTTCCCAGTTTTACTGCTGGGAAAGCAATCAAACTCCGGAGACCAGCAACACCACGGGTTTTTCCTTTTATTCCTTCCGCAGGACTGGAAAATTCAGTCCTCAGACTGCTCCTCGTGGCTCTGAGTATCTGCTGGAGGTTATTAACCGCTGTTAATTATGTCACTAATTCCGGGTGAAACCCAGGAGTGTCGGGACATGCAGGAGCCTCAACCCCACGTTTGCAACGTCCCTGTGAAACACCAGAAGTTTGGGATTCACCTCCAAAGGGGTCTCGTCATGGGATCTTCTCCCAAGGGACTTCGCCGGGTGGGATTTTGGTGGCGGATTTTGAGCTCCAAGTGTCCCAACTCAGTATTTTGGTGGTTTCTCGGATGTAATTTTTCACGTTTCGATGTCGATTTTTGGGCTCTTTCTCTGTGGCAGTGCTGGGTCTTGGTGATGCTCCCTGGGGTCAGCACACGAACTCCTCAATTCCTGAGGTCTCGAGGAATTAGGGGACACCAGGGGGGTGATCATTCGGAAAATCTCGGGATGTAGCTCTGGGATTTCTGGGATTCCAGCACACAGGACCAGGTCATACCCATCCTCTCATCCACCAACTCCTCCTCAGGGCTGCTCCAACACCCAGCTCCAGTTCTACCAGCCCAAAGTTCTCCAAAATCTTGGTCTAAATCCAAAAGTTCATAGAGAATTAATCCCACTTTGGGGATTACCTGCAATAACCAAACTGGGGTTTTTTTTGCCAGAAATGCCAAATGCTGTGTGCTCTTTGCTTCAGCAAAGGTTTAAATGGGATTAAAACCACCAGAAGACTTTAAGAAAAAAAAAGGATACAGCAAAATGTCGTTTAGCCAGACGTGTTTTATTTGATGGTGATAGTGGAGAGCTATAAATAGCAATAATAAGTTATATTTAACAGCAGATTTAATGACCTGAGACACAGATAAAGCCCAGCTTTGTGCTAGACTGGGCTAAGTCTGGTGAGCACAGAGAATGAAATTATTACAGTCCCAGTTTAGCTCTTTGCCCAGTGTTTATGGGGAATTTGAGGAATCCTTTCCAGCAGCTGATTGTACTAAAAAAAAAAGAAATAATCATCTTTCATCTCCCTCAGCCATGAGCTGGGCATTCATGAGCCAGAGATGAATCAAAGCCATTGAGAGCTGTGGGACACTGCTGGGGCTCATTGCTGGCCGATTGGGGAGCGTCTGAAGAGGTGTGAAAATGAAAATCTCTTTTTGCTGAGTGCCCAAAGGCACCACAGCCCTCTAGGCCATCCCTGAGGGAGCAGATGTCCCTCAGATGAAGGACAAACCCAGGATTTGTCCTGCAGATGTCCCTCAGATGAAGGACAAACCCAGGATTTGTCCTCAGCAGAGCTCAAATTGCCCTCTCCAAGCACGAACTCTTCCATGTCATATTTTAGATTAATGAGTCAATAATTGCTGTGAATAAGTGGCTTTTGATGCTCCAGGATTTCCCAGTTTGGCTGGAGGCAGCCCAGCACCCACTGGGGCTCTTCTGGTGGATGCTGCCCCAAATCCCCCCAAATCAGGGCTCAGACTCGGCTCCTGGGAGAGAAAAAAAAAAAAAATCTTTCCCAAAGAATCACCCAGTTTTTTAAAATTTATTTATTTTTCCAATGCTTGACATCAAGAACTCCTTTAATCCTTAAAAGGCTGTCCAGTTTATTTGGTGACTGAGGTGGTTTTAGGGGTGATCCTCACGATGGGGTTCCACACAAAGGTTGGGGATCACACAGGCTTCAGGGAATGCTTCATCCCTGAGGATCCTGCTGGAAGGAATTGATTCCTCTAAACCCCTGCTCAAGGAGACATCGTGACCTCCTAATCCCCCCTGCAGGAGCACAAAGCTTTTGTGGCCTTCCCCAAGGTTTGCAGCCCTTCTAATCCTGATTTTCTGGGCTAGGATTTCTTGATTCCGGTCAAACTTTTCATCTCAGAGCCTCTCTGTTCCTGTTCCCCTCAGCAGAGCTCCTGGGTTTGTTGTCATTGATCCCTTGGGAGGATCCATGAGCTCTGGGAGCAGCAGGCAGATTGTTCTGTTGTGTTCGTGGGATCTGGATAAATCTGGGAATTTCCCCAGGGATTAATTTGGAAATGAGTGGTTAAATGCCCCGTGTCATGTGAGGGGTTTGGGTGTGGAGGGTGATTTGAGCTGAGTCAGGAGGGTGCCCACCCTCTGTTAGCAGTGCTCAGGGTCTGTTCTGCTCGTCCAGTCTCCAAAAGGAGATTTCTTTGCTCCGCACATCTATTTTTGGGATGAGGTCGGCCACCTCCTCCCTCTGAATATTTGCTGGGCCTCAGCCACTTCCACAGCTGCCACCTGATAAAATCCAGGGAGATGCTTCCTCTCACCGAAAGAGGGGAGATTAAATTGGGTTGTAGGAAGGAATTCTTCCCTGTGAGAGCTGTGGCTGTCCCTGGATCCCTGGAAGTGTCCAAGGCGAGGTTGGAGCAGCCTGGGATAGTGGGAGGTGTCCATTGTATTTATATACATATTGTATTTATATATATATTGTATTTATATACATATTGTATTTATATATTATCTTTTTTCTACCTATTATAGGGATTTTTTATGCTCTTAGATGTAAAATATGTCTTATATTTATCTACTTGTTTAAATATTACACATAATCCATTCTATGCCTTGTGTTTATATACATGTTGTGCTTACATATATTATTGTATTTATATATTATATTGTATTTATATATTATCTTTTTTTCTACCTATTATAGAGGCTTTTTATGATCTTAGATGTAAAATATGTCTTATATTTATCTACTTGTTTAAATATTACACATAATCCATTCTATGCCTTGTGTTTATATACATGTTGTGCTTACATATATTATTGTATTTATATATTATTGTATTTATATATTATGTTGTATTTATGTATTATCTTTTTTCTACCTATTATAGGGATTTTGTTATGATCTTAGATGTAAAATATGTCTTATATTTATCTACTTGTTTAAATATTACACATAATCCATCCTATGCCTTGTGTTTATATACATGTTGTGCTTACATATATTATATGTATTTATATATTATTGTATTTATATATTATGTTGTATTTATGTATTATCTTTTTTCTACCTATTATAGGGATTTTTTTTATGATCTTAGATATAAAATATGTCTTATATTTATCTACTTGTGTAAATATTACACATAATCCATTCTATGCCTTGTGTTTATATACATGTTGTGCTTACATATATTATATGTATTTATATGCATATTGTATTTATATACAGATTGTATTTATATATTATCTTTTTTCTACCTATTATAGGGATTTTTTATGATCTTAGATGTAAAATATGTCTTATATTTATCTACTTGTTTAAATATTACACATAATCCATTCTATGCCTTGTGTTTATATACATATTGTGCTTATATATATTATCTGCACATGGAATGGGATGAGCTCTTTAATGTCTCTTCCAACCCAAACCAGCCTGGATTGTGGAATTCTTGGCCCAAGCAATGCCCTGTCTCGTTCTGGGGCTGCCACAGCTTCTTTCCCACAGGGAATTGCCAGCTCCTGCCCTCTCCATCCCAGTGCGTGCTCAGCACTGAGCTCTGGCCTCCACACCCAGCCCTGACTCAGTCCTGACACCCCAAATCTGCCTCTCAAATCTCCTGCCCGAGCACTTCAGGGTCCAGGACCAGCCCAGCCCTGCTCCTGCAGCGGGGCAAGGACAGGGATCATTCCACACAGGGATCTGTTCCTTTATTCACAGGGATTTGTTCCTTTGTTCACAGGGATCTGTTCCTTTATTCACAGGGATTTGTTCCTTTGTTCACAGGGATCTGTTCCTTTATTCCCTTAAAAGTCTTCCCAAACCTCTCTATTCATTGTCATTTTATTAATTTCATTCATGTCATTCATCTTATCTTTAATTATTTCATTTTATATTCGTTCTTTATTCTTCTAGGCCTCCTTCCAGTCATTTTTTTTTCCAGTCCTCCTCCAGCCTTACTCTGAATTTTTGGACACAGTGGTCTGAGGGGGTTTGTCCTTGACCCTGACTCAGTGCTCAGTTCTACAGCGTTTTTCATGAGAAAAACCCCAAGGAATTTTTTAAAAAAATTAATATTTATGCTTTAGTAACCTTAAGAGGAAAACGTGGACACCTCCAAGATGTCGTGTAGGTAAAAAAATAAGTGATAAATTCCAGATTTGGGATGGACTTTGCAGCTTTTTCAGGGAGTGAACCATGTTTTGTTTCAACGTTCTGTTTCAATTCATTTTTTCCATTTTTTTCCCCCAATGTTTTGTTTTAATGTTCTGTTTCAATGTTTTGAACTGAGCAAATTTTGGGAGAAGGTTCCTCCTCCAGAGGGCTGTGGGGCACTGGAACAGGAATGAGCAAAGCCCCAAGGCTGCCAAAGGTCCAGGAACTTTTGGACAAGGCTCTCAGGAAGGATTTTAGGGTGTCCTGTGCAGGGAATTAGGAATTTTTTGGGATGATAAATAGAATTATGCAGAGGAGGGAACGTGGCAGAGCTCAAACCCCAGAGGTCAGGAGCGCCCCAGACCTGTCTGAGTGAAGTTCCATTTTGGAGATGCTCTTCCCAGGAACATCGGGAGAGGAAGCAGGAGCAGCAGGGAGCAGGAAAAACCGGTGGAGGCCCTGATTTGTGTGCTGGGAGCGAGGATGGCACTGGGAGAGAGGTGCTGGGGCTTCTCCCAAGAGCGTTCCTGCTCCTCTGAGCAGCTCTCAGCTGCCAGGCACCGCTGATTTCATAGTAATGGATTTTTTTATGAATCGGTGCTCAGGCTGTTTTGAATACTCTCTGCTTTGAATACTTCCTGCATGACTAATTAACGTCCCGAAATGAATGAGGTGGTGCCTGTGTGTACAAACCCAAACCCTCCAAGGTTTAATCCCGGAATTCTCGAGGAGGGGACACCTCCCGTTATCCCAAAGCTTTTTTTAACCGAGCTGGGATGTGATGTCACGGTCTGGAAATACGCGCAAGAGGAGGATTTTTTGTTTTGTTTTGAGCTCATCCTGCCGAGACGCAGTGTGATGATAAAACCTCATTACCGTCCTTAAAACCTGCGAGGAGGAGAGGAGATAACAAACGCCGCTGGAAGCTGGCAGGAGATGAAACCCGGCAGCCTCGGAATTTTCCTTGGGTGACGCTCAGGAAGCTCAGAGACGCTCCCGGCTGGAGCAGGAGCCTCGGGAAGAGCAGCACCAGCCCGGCATGAGCAGAACAACGGGAATAAGGTAAAATCCCACCGCCTGGAATGTTGGAGCTTCGCTTCTGGCTCGCTGGATTCCTCTCCTTGCCGGCTGAGAATTCCCTGCGCTTTGGAACTCGTCCTGAGCTATCCACACGTTTTTAAATTTATTATTATTATTTTTTTCCCCCTCTGCTGGAACAAAGAGGAGCAGGATAACCCGCTGGTTGTTTGATCTGTCCGTAGCAGCCCGGAATAACGCGGGATCTCCTTTTGAATGGAGCACCGAGGGAAGCTGGAGCTCAGCACAATTCGCTGCCCGGAGATCCTAATCTCGCCTTCCTCGCCGGGCGGAGCGGCTGCTGCCGCTCCATGAGATCCCGGCACGGAGACGAGCCCAGCCTGCTCCTGCATCCCTGGATCAAACATCCCTGGATCAAACATTCCTGGATCAAACATTCCCGGATCAAACATTCCCGGCTCCCGCATCCCTGGACCCGCATTCCTGGATCTCTCAT
The DNA here is from genome assembly GCF_009819655.1 of Sylvia atricapilla. NCBI lineage: Eukaryota > Metazoa > Chordata > Aves > Passeriformes > Sylviidae > Sylvia > Sylvia atricapilla. Next base: position 36,704,104 of record NC_089146.1, read on the forward strand.
TCCCGGGTTCCACATTCCCGGATCCCACATTCCCGGATTTCTTATTCCCTCTCGGATCCCACATTCCCGGCTCCCACATTCCCGGCTCTCACATTCCCGAATCTCTCTTTCCCGGCTCCCACATTCCCATCTCCAGAATTCCCAGATACCTCATTCCCGGATCCCGCGTTCCCGGACCTCTTATTCCCAGATCCCTCATTCCCGGACCCCACATTCCTGGACCCCACATTCCCGAATCTCTTATTCCCGGACCCCACATTCCCAGATCCCTCATTCCCGAATCTCTTATTCCCGGTTCCCACATTCCCGGATCTCTCGTTCCCGGCCCCCGGGCTGCCCCGGCCGCCGAGGGAGCGATGGAAAATCCCTGAGCCAGCGGCTGGAAAATCCGTGCGGCAAAGGTACGTCCCTGTGTCTGTGTAAACACCCAAATCCCTTCTTTCCACCCCTTTCCCCTATTGTTTTCCCCATTGTTTTCGCTATTGTTACAGCGGAAAAAGCGATTTATTTTTCAGTCGGGAAGTCACTCGGGTGGACACGTGCTTAGCAAAACAAACCCGTGTCTGTGTCGGGTTAAAGAGAAAATGTCCCGTTTCCCTTTCCCCTTGGTTCGGCGATTCCAGCTGGATTTATTTAGGGACTCCTCGCTCCCCTCCGGGAGCAGAACCACCCCGCGCTGGCGGCGGGATGAGCCCCGGGAGGAGCTGGAGGAGTTTTCCAGGAGCACCCCCGTGTTTGGAACCAAACACCCTTTTTTTTCCCCAAAAAATTCCCTGTTTTTTGGGGAGCCACAGGCACAGGAGAGGGCTGCCCGGGTGTTTTTGGCTCGGGAGGCGCTGCCGGGGCTGGTCCTGCGCCGCTCCCCAGCGGGGCTCTGGGGTGTGGCAGGAGCCTGGCAGTGCGATTATCATCGGCTTTAATTTTTATTCATTTTCCCGAGAGCCTCCTTATGGAAACGGGGCTCTTGGAGGGTTGTTTTCCCAATGAAAGCGAAGGGAATAATTATATTTGTTGGGAGTGAAAGAGAATCGCGGCGCTGTTTCCTGCTCTTCTTCTCTGGTAATTAAAATACGCTGCTCTCTAAAAAAAAAAAAAATCCTGGAATATTTTGGGTTGGGAGGGATCTTAAAGCTCTTCCTGTTCCAATCCCTGCCGTGGGCAGGGACGCCTTCCACTGGTTGCTCCAAGCACCCTCCAGCCTAGTTCTGGATTAAAATAAATTAAAAATTGAATTAATTTAATAGAAAAATAGTTGTGTTTCCAGTCGTAGCCAGTGTTTGTGCTCTTTCCTGCTGAAGTGGAGGGAATATTACCATTTCCTTAATAATTATTAAATTCTCTTCCTAATCATCACTCGCCAATACAATGAGCAGGATAATTCTTTTCTAGATCTATAGCATAATTTCTATATAATTTATTTCTATACCATAATTTCTCCTATATTTTTGGAATTTTCCCGTGGCAATGGACAGAGGCAGGGATGAAAACCTGCCCAGGCTGTGGGAGTCCCTGCAGGAATATCCATCATTTGTAATCCACATTGGTTTATTATTTTTTCCAGTGTCGGGAGCCCAGGCTGTGGTTCATTTTTTTAAAATCACTTCAAGATTCATTTTCATTCCGCACCAGCTGCCAGGCTGATGGATTGGGAATTTCCAGTGGGCAGAACTAGCACGATAAATGTATTTTCTACAAAAAAAATAATTATTCTGTTGCTTCAGAATGCTTGCTCTGTGGGAATCGTTGTAACCCACAGAGATCCCAGTGGGAAGCGGGTGGAAATCCCCAGTGTGACCATTGGCACACCCTCACAACAACCTCTGCTGGATTTTTCTCTGCTTTTATTGCTCGTTTGGCACCGAGATGGGAGGGCCTGGCTGGCTCGGAGCTGGCTCTGGTGGTGTCAGGAGGTCAGGGGGCTCCACATCCCACTCCAGCCTCGCGGAATTGTGCAGATTTCAGAGCTCTGCGTAATTTTCCTGCTGTGGAAACTCCGTGGAGCTGTTCCCTCTGCAGCCAGGAAAACACAAATATTTTCTATTTTTGCTCGGTGGTGGTCAGTGCTGAGCTCGCAGGGTCCAGCTCTGTGAGGGACAGGGTGTAGGGATGAGGTTTCTCCGCCAGATCCGCATTTTCCCGGCGGCAGAACGAGCTGGAGACAAATCCTCGCTGGGACAAATGATCCCAAAATGATTTAGCTCATTAGGACTGCTGGGATAAAATGATTCCCAACGTCCACTCGTTAGTTATGCAAACACCAAGGATGGGGTTTAACCAAGCTTTGCCCTCGGGTCCAACCCCGCTGCTGCCCTACAGCCCCAGGAGGTGCCAGCAGGGAGGCAACCCAACCCTTCCCATTCCCACTGGAATTTTTTATTTTTTTTATTTTTAGGCCAGTGCTGACAATAAAAAAGCCACCTGAAAAGTCCTGCTGGCCGTGTTACAGTGGGACACTTGTTCCCTGTAAATCTAAAGCTTTATTTATGCGTCAGCGATCCGCCGGTTTCATTATTTGGCGCTCGCGTGTCTGATCTCCGGGCTGATTTCCCGCCACTCTCTGGTGTAAAAGTGAAGGATAAGTTACAACAGAGCTTGGAAATGGAATTGATTATTGGCTCTCAGCTCTGCTCATCAGCAGGGTCGGGGTTTTCCAATGGAAACCCAAGTTGCATCCCGCGATGCGTTGATCAAGGCGGTTTCTCACGGGTGAATAAAGGGATTTAAGGAGCACCGAAAGGAAATGCTGGACATCCCTCAAGGTGATTTTTAGGACCTGAGGGCGGGAAGTTCTGACCCCCCTCCTTTTCCTGCCCCACGTTCCCCTCACATCCATCAGATTGATGTGATGGAATGGGCAGGGCGAGTCCTCGGGGTCAAGTGATCCAAGGGCTGAGCTCAGCCGTGGAGAGCTCTGGGGAGAGCTGGAAGTGTCTGCTGGTGCTGCTGCTGGTCTGGCTCCACGAAACTCACTCAGCCAGACCTATTTAGTGAAAATGAACTCATTTAGCTCGAAAACAAACTGTTATTTCAGCCCTGGGGCGGCTGACGTGGGCCCTGGGTGAAAGGTGCCGTGTCTGGGCTGCTGATTGGGATCTGCCTTTGGAAAGAGATCTTGGCTTGGTGGGAACACAAAGAGGAGGTGGCAAGGTAGGATTTCTGGTGGCTCTTTGCCAGCCTGGAGAGATTTTTTTACCTCACACAATCCCTCCTTGTGGTGTAATGGGAGAGGAGGAGCAAAAGCACAAATAAAACCCATGATTACAACACCGCTTTTTAAAAATTACTTTGAATTCCATGATTAATTTTTTTTTTTCAAGTTTGAACGACCAGGCTTGCTGGAAATCCAGCCTTTTTTCATAAAGTGAATAATTCCTCATTTTTTTTTTTCCTGTCCTAGACCCCGGTGAGTTTTCTGTGTTCTTTGTGTCGTGGTGTGACCTACTCAGAGAGGAGCAGAGTCCTTATCCCTCCGTGGCCATATGTTCCCAGAAATAATCGTGGTTTTCCATCAGGGCCGCTATTTGGGCTCTCCCCTGCCCACTTGGCTGAGTTTTTATAAATCTGCTGTGGAAATTTTATGGCGTTCACAAGGAGAAATGTGTGTCTGGAGGCAGGACTCCTTCCACCACCAACAATAAATAATTGTTCACCCCATAAATATCTATTTTGGACATCTGCACACCCAATAAACCCACGGCTTATCCCTTGGCACGTGTTAAAACGGGGAAAAACTCAGTATAAACGGGCGTTTGTTCATTGCCCAGTTGTGCCTACGTGATCCCAGCTCAGCCCCTTCTGCAGTGATTCCCTGTGAATCCACAATATTCCCATTTATCGGGCTGCCAGCAGTGCCAGGGCAGGGAGTTAAGACTGGGGCTGTCTCCCAAGAGATGCTGCAGATGCACTCAGCTGTGCCTCCTCCCAGGGCTTGGCTTCGCTGGAAAACTCGGGAAATCCTTGGTGGGAGCCTCAGAGTTGGGATGGATTTGGGATGATGCCGTAAAATATCCCTCCTGCTGCTCCACCGGTGTGTATTCCTGAGTAAGCTCTTCCAGGGGCTCCCTGATTTTATATCGCTAAATATTTTATATTGACTGCTAAATATTCTATATTGACTGCTAAATATATATATAAATTGCTAAATATTCTACATAATCAGCAAAATATTCTAGATGAACTGCTAAATACTCTGTATTAACTGCTAAATATTCTACATAAACAGCAAAATATTCTACATAAACTGCTGAATATTCTATATAAGTTGCTAAATATTCTATATAAACTGCTATTCTATATTAACTGCTAAATATTCTACATAAACTGCTAAATATTCTAGATAAGTTGCTAAATATTCTGTATAAACTGCTAAATATGATAGGAAAAGATGAGAGGAATTGCCTCCACTACAATTAAAATTGGATCATGCTTTCCTTTTATGTCTTTTATTCGTTTAATGCCAATTATTCCTGTATTTTATCAAATCTTAGCGTGTTCTATGTAATTTTGAGGTGTTTTTTTTGTTTTTTTTTCCAATCTCTTGCCCTACAAGTGCCTTTAATAGAATTACACCAATTCCTCTCAGGGAATTCTGCCTGCAGTTATTTCCTCTCAGCCAAGCCTGAGCTTTTGTGTGTCTCTGCTTTCATCTCCTGAGCTGCTGTGCAGACGAATTACAGCTCTCAGGCAGGTGCCCGACTCGCTGTGGGATGATCCCTGTGGATACCGCAGGGATTTGGCTGGAAAAATGGGAAAGGAAATATTTCAGCATTGGGACAGAGGTTGCAGAATTCCAGAGGTTTGTCCCCAGGTGGGAGTCGCCCTGATAAGGGATGTGCGGTACTAAAGTTTAAAAAATAAAAATTATAAATGCAGATTAACAGAAGAAATTATTGGGATTCAGGATTGGTTTGAAGGGCGGGGAATAAAATGACTCTGGCAAAGTGGGAGTCATGGAAGGAGAGTGTTTTCCTGCTGGTTTATATCCAGAAATGCTGAAGGCTGCACACTCCTAATCTTGCCTAATTTTGAGCTTATTAAATGTGGAGTTTTAAGTGCCCTGGGGCAATTAAAAAAAAAAAAGTCCTCCAAAATATCTTTTCTCAGGGAATTTCCTGAACTGCTGCTCTTTGTCCTTACTAATTAATTAATTAACTAAATTACTGATTTTATTCTCCTCACTAAATAATTGGAAATTTTTTACCTCCAGCCCATGTTCCCTTTCACTGTTATCATTCATTTATCCAGGCAGAGATTCCCAGCGGGAATCACCTCGCAGGGTGAGTCCAGTGTTTTCCAGCTCTGCTCCTGGAGTGCAGCTGGGGTGGTTTCAGCTCATTGTGCCACAAAATTCACGCTCCTGTTAAGGAAATTGGGAATTTTTGGGTCTGGCTGGTGGGAGGAAGGGCTTGACACGCTCATTTTTGGAGATTAATCACCTGTAGGATGGATTTTTAATGTCAATATTGTGTGACTGGGAGAGAGGGTGGAGTTATGCTGTAAATATATGCCACAGTCACCTGAAAATGAGGTTGGGAGGAAGGAGAAGGACAAGCAAACCAAAATATTCTTAGTTTAAAACTCCTGGATTTCTCTTTGCCAGCTCCTTTAGAGTTTAATTTATTTGTTATTCCAGATCAACAAACACAATTTTTTTTAACAAATGAAACAAGTTCCATCAGGTTACTCTCCGGATGTTATTTTTGAGGAATTGAATAAGACACTTAAAAAAAAAAAACAAAAAAAAAACAAAACACTTTAAAAATACTTACTAGATTTGTTAATAAGATAAATTTGGGCAGATGTGCATCAGCAGTGTTCCCAAAGAGCCCTGGTGGGACAGGGAACAATGGCTCTTGTCCCCAGAAGAATGGGAGCCCTTGATGGGACAGCAACATCTCCAGACCTCACTCTGTGCATCTGCTGCTCAGCTCATGGGGTCTCGTGGGGTTTTCCTGGCCTCGATCCCAAAAGGCAGCACTTTAATCCCACATCCCAAATATTGATTTAATAGGGTCTGTGCACGTGCAGTTTGTTTAGGGTCGATTTGTGTAGTTGTGTAAATGATATTTGCCAGAGCGTCCCCACGTAAGGCTTGAGGTGAATCTAAATATATGAAATAAAATGGACCATTTGAACTTTTAGATTTTACTGGTTTTTTTAGATTTTTTAAACATATTACTGTGGGTTTTTTAATATGAATTTAGGCTAATCTGTTGTGGTTTTATGTACATTTAAATACTTGATTCAGTTGAATTTATTTTTGCACCGTTTATTTTCTACCGAGCTCGTTGGTCTCGTGCACCACCAGCCTTTCCCCAACCTCCAATATTTCACCAAAGGCAGTTTGTTTTCCTGGGATTCTCACGTTCACATAACAAGATTCTAAAGCCAAACCAGTGCAGGGCTGGATCTCATGGAAATCCCGCCTGCTTTTAGGGCTCTCCTCTTTCCCAGACGTACATTTGGGGCTAAACTGCCGGGGGCAGCAGATGCCAGTCTGCAGATATTAAGAGTTAATATCTCTTGAGATGTCTTCATGCTCTTAAGGAGCTTCCAGCCCTCTCCAGGAAGATCCAAGGGGCCGGCGAGGGCGGCGCCGGAGGAGCGGGTGAGCGCGGGCTTGGGATCCATCCATAAATATCCAGTGTGGACCCTTGGGATACCCGCTGGGATTTTTTTTTTTTTTTTCAAGGAGGTTATTTGGTGGATAAGAGGTTTTTGGGGTGTCCGTGGAGGAGGAGGGGATGAGGAGAGGTTTGTGGGGAGTGGAAAGTTTGGGGATTCCTCACATGGCAAGGGAAGGTGGAGCGGCCTTGTCGTCCTCATTTTACCTCCTGTCTCTGCTGGGTGAGGAGTGTGTGTCCATCCAGAGAGAAATGAACAAAAAATGCATCTAAAATACCTGCTTTATTCATCTAAAAGATCTGTTTTATTCATTAAAATGTCTACTTTATCCATCTAAAACATCGATTTCATCCATCTCAAATATATGCTTTGTCCATCTAAAATATCTACTTTATCCATCTAAACTGTCTATTTTATCAATCTGAAATATCTATTTTATCCTTCTAAAATATCTATTTCATCCATCTAAAATACCTATATTACCCATCTAAAATATCTACTTTATCCATCTAAAATACCTATTTTATCCATCTAAAATATCTGTTCCATCCACCTAAAAATATCTATTTCATCCATCTAAACCATCTATTGGATCCATCTAAAATATCTGTTTTATCCATCTAAAATTATTTTATTTAACTATAAAACCTGTACAGAAATACAAAGGTCTCTGTATTGGTCAGGTGGCCTTCAGGGATTGAGAAGGTTTTAAAAGTTGTTTTTTCAGCTGCAGTTTCAGTGTGGAAGTTTCACTGCTATTAAGTTATTTTCAGATTGTATCTACCATGCCATGCACTGCTCAGACATTTAATAGGGCACAAACCATCTTTGGGGCATTTTACAATATTTTAAAAATTATTATCACCATTTTCCTTTTTTTTCTCCCAGATAATAGAGATTTTAAACAACTTCTCCCTTGGTTTTAGCTCTAATATTCAGGTGGGAAAAAGGTGTTTTTTCAGTGGTTTTTGTCTTAGGGAGTGTTGTTTTGGTTTTTTTCTTTTGTGGAATTGCTTTCTGGAGCAAATTGAGGCAACCAAGATGTGTTGTCAAATGAATTCATATTTACCTGCTCTGAGTTTTATATACAGTAAAATATTCCATCTGGAAGTGACATTTGCTGTTATTTGGTTTGGTGTCCAGACAACAAAGCCTTGGCTGTTTTGGAAAAATAAAAATCTTGAGCATAACCCAATTTAAGAGCAAAATCCCTGCGACATTCCTGGCTCCAAGGACACCACGAGCCCCGTGTCTGAGGACGCTGCTTTTTACAACTTTGGGTCTTATCCTGGTTTATAATTCGATTTTTTTCCACAGTTGAGACTCTTAAAGGTTTTATCTCCTCCTTTCTGTGCTGGATTTTGGCTTTTTTGGGGTTGGGTTTTTTGGTTCTAGTGGGGTACTGATGGGAGTGCAGGGGTTTTTTTGGCTGAGGAAACTGGAGGATGTTCCCATCATGGGATGTCCATTAACTTCCCAACCTTCCCTTCCTTTCCAGCCTGGCCAAACTCCCTGATGGATCCAAGGGAGAAGTTGTGTAACTTGACAAAAAAAAAAACAAAACCAAAGAAAACCTCTTTTCCCTAGGAAACCATGCTGGAAATGGGATCTGAAGGATGGAAAAGGGGGGAAAAGGGGGAAAAAGGAACACCACAGGCTGGATACAGTTTTTTTTTTTCCTTGTCTCCAGTGAAAGAGGACTGGGGGAACCATGAGGTGGGATTTGAGGTGGGAGACCCCCGTGGATGGAGCTGGGCGTTGTTTCTCCCCTCACCTTGAAAGTCTGGCGGCAGTAAAACTTTTTAGCACTTGTAATAATTGAAAAGTCCCGATTTCCTCGCTGGAATTAAATGCCTTTTAGTGGATTAGTTCGAATCGCATCCACTAAGAGCTTGATCATCTGCCAGCCCCGAGAGTTGGGCCAAAGCTTTGTAAATTAATGAGCTCAAGGTGATTAGGACAGGTTGGGTGCTTTGGGCCCTGCACCAAATTGTGCAAGGTGTGCAGCTCTGGGCGTCTGTCACTTCTTTTTCCCGTTTTCCTTTGAATTCCTTGGCTGGGAGGGGGGTTTTGGGAAGGGGATTTTCCTGGCTTGGCTGCCAAAAACATGAAGGGAATCATGTGATGCCACATGAAAATTATATTGAGGTCCCAAAAGTTGTTATAACCACACGTGTTGCTGGGATAATTCCAGTTCCAGTCTCAATCCGACGGTATTGATCTTGTATCCAGGATCAATCCACAGGATGTTTTATGGGAAGATGAAACATCTGAAACCTCTGCAGGAAGGGGTTTTTTATGTCTTGCAGCAACGTTTTTGTGTGGCTTTTATAAATGGAGAAGTGTCTCGGGACAAAATATTTTGGCACACCTTTATATCAAGTGTGAGATTTCCACAGGGTTTTGTGGATCCTGGAGCATCTTCCCCATGGATCCTTGGCTTGGAGTCAAGGAGACGACCTGAGCTTTTATAACCCAATGGGAAAGGTTGTGGGGAGGGCTTTAGCACACACTTTACCTGTAATTTCTTTTTAAAAATGTGGAAACTTGCAGTAAACCGTGGTTTTACTCAGAGGCAGGGGGGACTCTGGTGTTTCCTAAACTCTCAGGTGATGGAAAAATGAAAAGTGTGCACTGCACATCCAAATTCACTCTGGTATTCGTGGTGCCAAGGACATTTTGGTGGATTTGAGAGTGAAGGGCTCGTTCCTGAGGCTGATCCCACAGCTCCCTGCTGGTTTGCATCCTGCATCTTCAGGAAACGGGAGCAGCTCCAAACCGCTGAGTTTAGTTTTGTCCTGTTTGGTTTAAAATTCCTGATAATCAATTGTGTTCATCGGTGTCAGTGTTTGCCTTCAGTTTTTCTTTCTGATCAGTCTCCAGGGGGGAGGGTTGGAATTAGAGAATTCTCCTCCATCCAAACCATCCCATAACTCAGATTATCACTGCTTTTCCAAGGAATATTTTCCTCGCTGTCCTTCCCACGTTTCTCTGAGCACGGTTGATGTTGTTGGGCATCAGAAGCTTTCTGGAGGGAGGATTTTTTTCAGGGTGATCTGTCCTGAAAAGATTCCATGAGCTTCCAGCAGCTGTCAGCAGGATCTGGCAGGGATGTGCCAGCACTCCTGGGTCTGTCTGAGTTTTCTGCTCATTTGTTGGATTTTTCACATGATTTTTAAGGGTTTGGGGTAAGAATTTAATATCTGCTTGTTCTTTTCAAATCCAAAATCTCTGCAGCTCACCCCATGGGATAATACAGCGCTTCCTGAATTTGTTTTGGGTCTCAGGTGTGTAAAATTAAGCACTGAAAGAAAATATCACCATCTCCAGGGCTTTGGCTGCTGGAGGGGAGAGAGAAATCTGAGTCCAGCCCTTCATGGGTGGAATTTTCTGTGGCCAGTCCTGGGGATAATGAGGTGAGAATTTGGATTATCCCTCAGGTGACATCCCACTGCAGAGCTGCCTCCATCCAGCTCTGGGCCCAACATCAGAAGGTGCTGGAGAGTCCAGAGGAATCCATGGAGCTTCTCCAGGACTCTGGAGCCCCTCTGGAGCCAGGCTGGGAATGTTCCCCTGGAGAAGGGAAGGCTCCAGGCAGAGCTGGGAATGTTCCCCTGGAGAAGGGAAGGCTCCAGGCAGAGCTGGGAATGTTCCCCTGGAGAAGGGAAGGCTCCAGGCAGAGCTGGGAATGTTCCCCTGGAGAAGGGAAGGCTCCAGGCAGAGCTCAGAGCCCCTGGCAGGGCCTGAAGGGGCTCCAGGAGAGCTGCAGAGGGACTGGGGACAAGGGCTGGAGGGACAGGACACAGGGAATGGATCCCACTGCCAGAGGGCAGGGCTGCCTGGGACATTGGGGATTGGGAATTCCTGCCTGGGCTGGGATTCCCAGAGCAGCTGTGGCTGTCCCTGGATCCCTGGAAGTGCCCAAGGCCAGGATGGAGCAGCCTGGGATGGTGGGAGGTGTGTGATGGGATGATCCAAACCATTCCATGGTCACAGTTGTGTCTCCAGCTGTGGCTGGAGGCTCCATCTCCCACCTCATCCCGTGTGCTCCAGGTTTTGGGGAACGAGCCCCTCGTTGGGAATGTCTGAGCTGGAGCTTGTGGCAGGATCTCTGAGTGTCTCTGATTTAAACACAGACACATCAGCCCACAAGAGCCCACCCTGGTTTCTGCTCCGTGCGTGCAGGAGCTGATGGTGTGATAAGATGGGAGCTGCGCCTGGAGCTGGACATGGAGGTTCCTATGAACCCTCAGGGCAGCCTTGGAAAAAAATGCTCTTTTGTTCCCAGTTTTGCACAGGAAGCTCATTTTGGCTGCTTTTAATATCACTGGCAGGGAGTCAGAACTCCAGCTCCATGACCTCATATCTCTGGCACAGAGCGTGGCTTGGAGCTCCACAAACCAGCCCCTGATAATAAACGAAAATATGTGAAATATCTGCGAGTCTGTCATGACAGGATGAGGTTGTACAGCACATTTTTTAATTTCTTCCCTTCCGCTTCGAGATGAAAAATGAATTTTTCTTAGCTCTGATCAGGATTCCAGAGATGAGGAAGCCCAGGGTGGGGAAATTCTGGGTTTTGCTCTGTCTCTTCTGTAGCTGTTGGGGCTGAAAATCCCCCTGATGTCCCAGAGTGGTGCCTCCAGCTGGGCTGGGACCTGCTGATTTATCAGGGAATTGTGGCCATGAGGGGTCAATGAGCTGCCTTCCAGAAATTTAGGAAAGGATCCTAAAGCTCATCCCATTCCAGCCCCAGCCACAGGCACCTTCCACCATCCCAGGTTGCCCCAAGCTTGGCCTTGAAATTTTACTTTATTTTTTATTATTTTATTTTTGATATTTTAAAATAATTATCTACTAAAAAAAAAAAAAAAAAAAAAAAAAAAAAACCAAACCAAAACAAAAAAACACACCACAAAAAAAAAAAAAAACCAACAAAAAAAACCACACACACACCCCCCCCCAAAAAAAACCAAAACAACAAAAAAACAAAACCAAAAACAAAACCCCAAAAAAAAACCAAAAAAAACCCCCCAAAAAACCAAAAAAACCCACCAAAAAACCCCCAAAAACCTATAAAGGAAAGACTTAAGTCGTGGATCATTTTCTATTCTGAGGCAAACAATTTTCATGGCCAGGCTGGGCAAAATTTTAAGATTTAAAATGTGCTGGTGTGGAAGAAACAAATTCCCTGTGGAGGGATAAGACCTTTCCTGATCATCTGTTAATAACAGAGCAGAATGCCTGGATTACAAACACAAAACCAAACTGTTCAAGCTTCTCTTTGTTTGGTTTTTGGAGTTTTTAAATTTATTTCTCTGACATATAGACCTGGAGGAATGCTTTTGGCAATTCTGGTAAACAGAGAAAGAGCAGACACCTGAGCAGAGGTGAGAAACTGCTCCCAAATTAATTCCTGGTGCTACTCCCACTGCTGGGGGACTTTAAAGGAGCTCAGGGAGATCCTGGCTTGGTTCTGCTCACCTAATCCTGCTGCTCTGGAGCTCTTTGGTTCCCTGTCCTCTACAGAAACATGTCTTTTAAATTCACTTTTTCATTTGTGAAGGGTTTTTATGGAGAAGATGAGGCATTTGGATGGCAAAGGAGGTGCTGGACCTGCTCTGGTTGGGCTCCAGCGCTTGGGAGCTCAAATGAAATAATTCAGGAATTGTGGTGCTCAGAGCTGTGGCCTCAACTATGAGTTTGTGGGTAGGAGGGGCCAGTTTTTGGGGGGATTCCAGGTTTTCTGCAGGATCTGTGTCCTGTGGGAGCTGCTCCCACTCAGGCTTTGCAGGAGGATTCTCCTCTCCCCACTCATGGGGTTGGGATTTGGGGCCAGAGGGAGCTTTCCTGCAGATTTAAAAGAAAACAGAGCGCCTGAATCGTCTTCTCCTGGGAATTTTTTGGTTTCCACGTGGTTTTGGAGTCATTTATTTTGAAATATATCAGCAAACCTTCCTGACTTCCACTGGGCAGCCCGGCCCAGAGCCTCACCACCCTCACAGGGGAGGATTTTTTCCCAATATCCCATCCAATCCTGCTCTCTCTCAAGTTAAAGCCAAAAGCTGTGGCTGCCCCTGGAGCCCTGGAAGTGTCCAAGGCCAGTTTGGATGGAGTTTGGAGCACCCTGGGATGGTGGGAGGTGTCCCTGCCCGTGGAATGGGATGAATTTTAAGTCCCTTCCAACCCAAACATTCCATGATTTGATTCTCTGATTTTATATTATAATAGGGATTGCAATATTAAAATATAGTATAATTATAATGACACGTGCTTAGATATAACAATAAATGATAATATTTTTGTATTTAATCATTGCAAACAGCTCTGACACACTGGCACCGCCAGCTCCAGGTCTTCATTTCCAATAATGACCAATGCTGACCTCACTCCTGAGCTCCCTGGAAGTGCTCAGTGCTTGGAGTTTGCAGAAAAAAAGAAAATTTCTTTTTCTAAATATCTTTCTTCGCTTATTAGTTTGAGGTATTTGCATAATTAGACGTCATGGAAATTAAATCAGTGTTTCAGTGCCAAAAAACTCTGTCTGTTGGTGAGCCTGGTCATTGCAATTTTCAAGTAATCTATTTTTTAATCTATAATATCCTTGGAAAGGCCATCATTCCCTAAAGGAATCTTGACCAGATTGATGTTTTTCATGAGGCCTCAGTGACACATACAAAAAAAAAATTAATTAAAATAGTGACACAGAAAATAATTTGGAATTCCTTTTATCGAACCTGTTCCCATGTATCCTTTGGACTAGTGGGATTTTTTGAATTTCCAGCCCATTTTCTAGTTAGTCTGTTGGCTTTAGGGAGAAAATTTCCATCCTACTTTAATCTGGGCTGATTTAATTTGATTTTTTTTTCTTTTCTGGAATTTTCTGGTCTGGCCAGGTTGTGCTCTCTGCTCTGTCTCACATAGGCTGTGCCGATCCAGGGGCAATCCTTTGGGATTCCCAAGGTTCCTTCACCTTTCTGGAGTTGGTTTCCCAATTATTAGGGAGCTAAAAAAAAAAAAATCAATATTAATAAAATACAACCGTGTCAGCCAAGTGCTTGAGTTGGAAAACGAACCGCAAATCTTCGGTTCAAATACTTCAGGTTTAAAGGGATTTCTATTTTTAAAAAAATTTTAAAAATTTTATTTTTAAAAAAATTTAAAAAATTTAATTTAAAAAAATATTTATTTTGTCATAAATATTCTTTTGTGGTAAAATATGGAAGTGTTTTTTTCCTGCCAGGAAAAAGCAGGAGGCGGTGCCCTCGGAGGGTCGTTACTGACATTTGTTACTGTCAGCATGGAAATCGCTGGCAGGAAAAGGTGAATTTGTGAGGAATCAACAGCTGAAAATCCGTGTGTTCTCAGCATTCAGACAGGGATTCCTCCACGGGTTTTGGAGGAATTAGGATGAGAGTGGAGCTCAGAGCTAATGAAAGCCAGTAAATCACAGGGGAAATGTCAGCGGTGACACCACCCAAGTCATGGATCGTGGCCCGTGGAATTCCAGGTGATTCATGAGGGAAAACGAAGCCATGGTGAAATCAGGGGCGGCAGATTTGGAGAAGCTTTTGTGCTTTTAGCGTGTTTCTGGGGGTGAGTGTTTGAGGCAGAGGAGTCGGGGCAGGATTTTGAGGGATTCTTCATGTGAGATATCATCTCTGGGCTGGCAGACTCCTGCATCCCTGGTGCTATTCCAAACAAAACCTTGGGAAAGTGGACTCTGTAATGCCAAGGGGATGAGGCATTCAGACCTAGCAAGAGGAGATGAGGAGAGGTTTGAAGTTTAATTAGCACCAAGGAAGGGTTCGGTTTTAATTGATGCTCCACAAAAAGCTTCTGTTTTCCTCATTTGGTTGTGGGGTGAGGTGGGAAGAGATGTGGGGCCTCCAGGGCCACCCAAAGGAGAACAGGAGAGGGAATTTGGACAAAGGTTGGAGGGAACAGGACGCAGGGAATGGATTCCCACTGCCAGAGGGCAGGGCTGCCTGGGAGATTGGGAATTCCCAGATTGGCTGTGGCTGCCCCTGGATCCCTGGAAGTGCCCAAGCCCAGGTTGGATCGCCCTGGGATGGTGGAAGGTGTCCCTGCCATGGCAGGATGGTGGGATGGGATGAGCTTTAAGGTTCTCTCCAACCCAAACCAGTGTGAGATTCCATAAAAATCGTTCCAAGCTCTAGGGTTTGTCCCCATCCAGGACATCCCATTCCCTTCCCACCTCAGCTCCTGTTCCCTTTCCCTGCTGCCCTTGGGCAGTGTCCAGCCCTTTGTCCTGGCTGTGTTTACTGGGCTTCATTGCCCTGATTTTGATGTTTATTTTCATTTTTTTACTTTTATATCACCCAAACCAGGGTTGGCCATCCTTACAGGCCCTGGGCTATGGCCACGTGACCCTCAGGATTTAACTCATCAGCATTCCATGAAGATCCTCAATTATTTTCCTGCTCCTTTTTGTCTGAGCCCATTTTTAGGAAGCTTTACTCATGCCAGCACTATTCAGGCCACAAACCAGAAGTATTCTGTTTATTGTGAATAAAATATTGTTATTTTGGGAAGATTCCAGATATCCAGGCACTGTAGTTTCAGAAAAATTCATTTTTTCTATCTTTGGGCACTGCTGTTATTTGCAGTTAACCCCGAATAAACACAGCAAATAATCCATGAGTTCCAGGGAATTATTTCGGGTGGGTTGAAGCAACAATGGGATGGAAAAAAAAAAAACCGAAAAAGCCCACAAAACAAAAAAACCCACAAAAAACCCCAAACAAACAAACAAAAAACCCACCCAAAACAAAACAAAAAACAAAACAAAACAAAAAAACCAAACCCACAAGCAAAACCAACAACAACAAAAAACCCCCCCAAAAAACCAAAACAAAAAAACACCAAAAAAAACCCCCAAACCCCCCAAAAAACCAAAACCAACCCAACCACAAAAAAAACCCCTAAAAACCACCAAAATAAGAGAAAGAAACAACAACAAAAAATCATTTTCTGACATTGCTGAAAAATTAAAATATTTGGTTTTGGGTGAAATCCATGAGGATGAGGGGCCTGGTTCTCTGCTGGCAGAACTGTTGAGTAGCTTGATTTATTTTATTTATTAAATAAATATTAAATTATCTATTTACTCTTACAAAAAAAAAAAAAAAATTGTGCCTCAGCTTTCTGAGCTGCTGGCAGACAATTCTGGATCACGGGAAGATTTTCCTGTTTAGCTGTGGAATACAACAGGATTTTTCATAATATTGTGTTGTTACCCACACTTTTCATTATGTGATAAACACACTTTTCATTATGTGATAAAGTAAAGTGGATTGGCCGGGTTTATCTACAAGTGAAATATGGGAGGGGTAAAGGACTTGTATGAAAATTGAATGAAAAATTAAAGATACAAGGAAATGGGTGCTGAGGGAGTGCAATATCCCTGCTTTATTCCTAGAATTTTCTGCAGTTAATGCAATTTATAAATTGTTTCCTCCAAGCTGAACTTGGAACAGCGAAATTGTTCATTTTAGCTTCAGAAAAAACGAACTAAAATTGAAATTAATTCAGTTATTCAGAGCATTTTATCCATCTGTAAGTTGTAATGACATAAACGAAAAGGAGTGACTTCCTGCACAAGGCTAAAGAATTTTCTGTGGGAAAGCACCTGCACTGCTCAGCTTTCCAGGACTTTTATGTGATAAAAACCAGGGAGAAATCCAAAATTTCCATCTCAGGAATAACCACTGAGACCCCTCATTGTGGTGCTGGAAGTTTGAAACCATCCTGGGAGCAGTGGCTAAAATGGGGATGGGGTTTTATAGATTCCCATGGAACTGGGGATGGGTTTTATCTTAATTAGCCTGCTTTTTAATCATCAAGTTGTAAAAATAAAGGAAATAAATGTCTTTTTCTGGGAGGAAGAGCAGCAATAAATTTGCCTTGGAATTCAAATAACACTGGAAATTGTTATGGAGCAGAGGGAGGGTCTGTTTTGGGTTCTGCTGGGTTTTGTTTTTGGAAAAACAAATTAAAATCTTCATGAATTAAGGATTTATTTACTCCATGGATTAACCAGGCAGCTGAAAGTACATTAATTGGTCAGTTTTCATTTGGGTTTATTTCATAATATTTAATGACATGCAGCTTTTCTAATTTATACCAAAGAAACAACACATTAAGACTGGAGCGGGTTAACTTTGAGTAAAGCTTTTGGAGGGAAATATTTGGAATTTGGTGTCACAGGATAGAAAATACAAAACCAGATGAAATCTTGCTCTTTAAATTCGACTAATTATGGCAATTTCTGCGAAGAGATTTACAACAAAATCTGTTACAGTCCTCACAGAGCGAAGTGTGGCAGCAGAAATAATAAAATAGAACACGAAAATCATTTAGATATGGAAACCGACTCAGATAAATTTGGGTTCACACAAACATCAGCTACTTTGTCAAGATAAAAATGAGAACGAGGTACTTATCTAAAGGATCCGTGTAGGAGGCTCGGGTCGTTGGTCATTAGATTTTACGGAGATGTCGGAATTGTACAGTTGGGACTGGCCGAGCCATTCCCAATTCCCAAAATTATTTCCCTGAGGGTTGCCGTGGCATCTTCTCCGTCCAGCCTGGTTTGAGGTGTGCTCTTTGGAGCTGTGGGAAGCAGAGGGGTTGTCCTCCTAAGAGTCCTCTCCTTTTGTGGCTTCCCTGGGTTTTTGGTGCCTTGTGCCCAAGGAAATTCACGTGCGGGTCAGGAAATAAAAAAATGGGATGAACTTTGGGTGAACTGTCAGGGGAAGGGAGCCCTTCCATGGCCTCATCCAGGGCTGGAAAAACGACACATGGTGTACGTGCACATTAAAATATTTTTTGGGAAAAAATACAGCGGGAATCGGGAAAACCGGGATTCATTAATATCCCGTAATTGGGGAGCGGCGAGGGATAATAACGGCGCAATCAGTGATGGGTCAAAACACTCCTCAGAGGGGAGAAGGCCGAAATTTTGGCTGGGTTGATCACAACAAAGCCTCATTTGCTGGAGGTGACGTTGGCACAAAGCTCGTTGCGGGCGGACGCGGCTCGGTGCCTAATCTAGCATGGCAAATGTGCGAGGTGATGTCCCAGAGGAACTGTCACAAATCCCGCCGGAGAGGCATCAGGAGAGCGGGCACACAATGGTGCAGATTGATGTCTGGCTTTATTAAAGCACAGTTTGGCGCAGGAGGGACAAACTCCCTCTTTCATGTCCCCCCGTCAGCCTCTAATCAGAGAGTTTCTTATCAATACTTTTGGCGCAAAGATACTGAATGCAGAATCCCAAGGGAAGTTAAAAAAAAAAAATTCTTTTGGAGGTGCCCTTTTCACCAATTAGATTTGGGAGATGTCACTAAGCTGGGGTTTAATTTGGCCCGAGCACGCTTGGTTAATTGGGTAGAACTCATTTTTGTAATCAGGAGGGTTCGGAGCTCTGGTGCTCTGCTTTGGTCTCCCCCCAATTATTCCCTGTAACAGTCTCACAGCCAGAGACAGAATCCTGCCCTATGGGATTGTTTGGAGACTTATTTTCCCCACCATCCCAGTGACCCTCCCTTGTGATTTTTTTTACTACTTGAAATATTTGTTGCTGTAGCACAAATAAAATGCTCCAGGAGTTTACCCGGGATGACCTTGGGCTCGGCGGCTGTTCCTTTGATCCTTTAAAAATACTGAGCATCCTCCTGCTCCCAAGGTTGTCCTCATTTTCTTAATAATAAAAATAGTAAGAAATAATTATAAAAATCTAACCTTAAAAACTCATCCCATTCTGTTAAAAATGTTGTTCCTATGTACCTGCCAAGCTGAGACATGGATTAGAAAAGTGTTTTCTTGATGGGTTTCATGTCTTGGTTACAGTTTAGATAATTTTCCAGCTCTTGTCATCAACATGGAATACATTCTGGGTTTCTTTTTTTTTTATTTTCCTTGTTTCTTGGCATTGTTTTGGATGCATTTTATTTGTTCAAGCTGCAATATTCTTCCCCTTTTTCCCAGTAACTGGAATTTTAAGTAGTTTTTGCTCAGTTTAAGTAGGAAAGATGGTCCAGGATGATCCCAATCGCTGTTTCCACACAGAACAAAATTTAATTTCATGCATAGACTCTGTTCCTTGGGACTTCACTTTGATTGTCCCCCAGAGAATGTCACCACCCTGCCCTCTTCCAGTGCTGTCACCAGCCCTGGACCAGCAGCCACAGCCTCCCTGTCCTGAAATTCCTTCCCTGGGTGTTCCCCTTCCTCCTTTTGCCACGAGAGTTTCATGAGGAGGAGGAAAGCCCCGTGTGATCCGCAGAAATCTCATCCCTGCCTTGGGAAGAGGAGCCCTTTCCGCTGCCCCAGTGAAATATTTATTTAGGGAATAATTTAGCCTGTCTCCTCCCCTCGGCCACTGGAACTCGGCAACTGGGGGTTTTGCTTCTTATTAGCAGGAAAATCCCAGGATTTCTGTGTGCTCACGCCTGGTTTCCTTATCCCATCTGTGTGGAGCCGGGCTGTCTGGGGGCTCTCCAGGCACTGAGGTCAGTCTGTGCACTGAGGGGCTTCCAAAATTCCCAATCTGAGCAAAACTCTCATCTCCCACATCCCCCTGGACTTTCTGCCCTTGTTTCCTCTATTGCAAGCTGCGCAAAAACTTGGGAATAGGTCTTGAAATGATTTGTTGGATCATCCTTGTCCATTTTCCTGCTGATTCTGAGGTGTTCATGGTCACGGGTTTGACTGTTCAGTGTAATTTAAAGGAAGGAAAAGTGGTGTCCCTGCACCACATTCACAGAGTAAAATGGGTATGAATTATGTCTAACTTGGAATATTTCACCTGCTCAGCCTGACAATTAATTTGCAGAAATTGTATTTTTCTATATCATGGTCTGGGTGAATTTTAAATTCACTTTTATTCCCTTAATGCAAAATATTAAGTGTCTTAGATATTCCAATAATGCATCGGTAAATAATTTTTGGTAAATACATTTTGTGAATAAATACAAAAACGTACTTATTCCATCCCCGTGTTTTTCTGGAGCCTAACTATCCTGAGGGTGAACAGAAGCGACGTTAAAAGATGGAAGGAGCTAAGAAAAGTTTCGCTGGTGGGACTAAAAATATCAGTGATTCAGGTTGAAAACAGGAGCCGAGTGCTGGCTGTAAAACAACCTTGGGATCACATCCTGTGAAAGATTAAATTGCATCCGAGGGAAGGCGGCATCAGAGGGAACATATTGTCCCCCCCTTCACTTCCCCAGGTCCGGGGCTTTTAGCTCAATGAACTCCAGGCTTTGTAATTAGCAGCAAGGCGATTAGATGGGCCACGTTCCTGGGAGTAATTAGTGCACTAATTGTGTTTGATTGTTTAATTACTCTTGCTCGCTGTAATTGAGGAGAAGCAGCGAACCTCTCTGCAAGAGCTCCGAGAGGTTCCATGGATACAAGGGCTCTACTACATCCCATTTTATGGAGAGGGGGACACACATTTAACCATCCCTGGGGTGAAACTGCCAAGAAAATCCCCAAAATGGCACATGAAAAAAAGCTGGATTTGGAGGCAATTCATTAGAATTCCAGGGTTTTTTCATAACCTTTTGGCATGTGTGGGTGGAACCAAAAGAAATAAGTAGAATAGACACAAAAAGGTCAAGCAGGATAAAGGAGAAAGGGGGGAAAGGCAATTAGAGCTGGAGAAGTTGCAAATACTCCTTGGGATTGTTGTCTGGTGGAAAATGTTCCATCTCCATTCCCATTTGTCTTTGGACAGCAATGACACAGGCAGAGAGATGAGCTTGGACTCGGAAGCTGGAGGGAGACGAAAATTAATCCAAATATTGTAAATTGAGTCATGGAAAGTCCAAACCTGTAGCTTTGTGTGACCTGGAAGAAGGGCAGGAGGAAAATCCGCGGAGTTCTTTGGCAAAGTCACAGTGGGGAGGTGCGTGAGGTGGAACTCCTGGAGGGAAAGCTCTGCCTCCAGGAACAGCTCTTCCACCCTGTCAGGCTGCTCAGAGCTCCCACGGCTTCGTTTCCCACTGAGGAATAATCATCCTGAGGCCGTGGAAGGCTGGCCCAGCTGACCCTGCACAGCGGAACTCGCTGGTGCCGCGGCGGTTTCTCACAGATGGCGCTGCCTGCCCATGCTGTGATCGCTGCTTTGGGGCTCAGAAAGTCTCCTGCCTGCTGAGAGGGAACTTTTCCTGGCTTTGGCTGGCTTATTTCACTCAAGGAAGAGTTGATTTCGGGAGATCTCTGAGGTGGAGGCCCTTCCAAAGGGGAAGGATAAGAGGAAATGTTAGGATGAAGTTGGTTGGAACCTCGCAGGAACTTGGAGGTGTGGCCCAGACGGCGAGGAGGAGATGGAGGAGGAAGGTTGAGATGACGTGTCAGAGAATCATCAACCCCCTGTGAGGGAGAATCATCATCCTCCCACCACCCAGGCGACTTCCCACTGCGTTGGAAATCCTGGGAGAGCAGGGAAACGCTCCATCTCCCGTGGGCCCTGAACACTACAACCTGTGCCATACTTGCATGAGGAGAACCACAGAAATATCCATGAATCGGGAATTCCTTCCTCCCTGGCTTTGGCTGAGTGTTTGCATGGGAAGATTTGTCTGACTCCTTTTCCCCCCATTTTTTTTTTCCTCCTGGAATGGTGTTTTCCCTGCAAACTTGCAGCCGGCTCAGCTCATGGGATTGGTCACGGTCAGCCAGCCGAGCTTGAGGAGGACAGAAGGGACAAAGCCATCCTTCAAAATAACTGTCCCTTCCATCAACACTTCTCCCCTAAAACCAGAGCTCTGATATCCAGCCCTTCCCGGGAGGAGGATTGGGACCTTCCATTGTCCCCAGCTCTGGTGCCAACGAGGCTGAGATGTCCCGTCCCTAATGAGACCTGACAAAGAGGGGACTGAGCTGCTGCTCAGGGCCTCCAGCGGTTCATTTCCACCGTGGAGGGGCAAAGGGCAGGCCGGAGTCATCCCGCTGTGGAGCGGGAATGGGAAGGGCCCTTCCCGCCTCCGAGGTGCGGGTGGAGCTGGGTGGATTGAGGTAACCACGGGGATTTCTGTGTCAGCGCCCCGGCCCTTTCACAAACACACCCATGATCTAAATGTCCTGTGACTGTGGCCCTTTCACAAACACACCCATGATCTAAATGTCCTGTGACTGTGGCCCTTTCACAAACACACCCATGATCTAAATGTCCTGTGACTGTGGCCCTTTCACAAACACACCCATGATCTAAATGTCCTGTGACTGTGGCCCTTTCACAAACACACCCATGATCTAAATGTCCTGTGACTGTGGCCCTTTCACAAACACACCCATGATCTAAATGTCCTGTGACTGTGGCTCTTTCACAAACACACCCATGATCTAAATGTCCTGTGACTGTGGCCCTTTCACAAACACACCCATGATCTAAATGTCCTGTGACTGTGGCCCTTTCACAAACACACCCATGATCTAAATGTCCTGTGACTGTGGCCCTTTCACAAACACACCACATGATCTAAATGTCCTGTGACTGTGGCCCCGCCAGCTTCCATTAGGTGGGGATGAGCGCCTTGGATTTGATGCCTTGGGAAGGCTGAGCTGGAACAGAGACTGGACACAGCTGGAGAATAAAGTGGGGATTTATTGAAAAGCCTTAAAGACACACCTTGGGCAGGACAGGGCCTGGCCAGGGCTACACCCAAGGGTGACCCAAAATGGTCATTAAACGGTCACAAAATGGTCACAAAATGGACCCAAAATGGTTACAAAATGGATGCCCAGTCACACGGTCTCACACTTTTATAAGTTTTGCTCCATTTGCATATTGGGGTTTTTAATTGTCCAATTCCAGCTCCAGGTGATGAGGTCTCATCCTTCTTGTTCTCTCTGTTCTGTTGCCCACCCTTGTTTGTGCTTTTGGGGCTGAAAATTGTCCGTGGTTTGCAGCAGGAGAAGGATTTGTTTTGCCTCCATACTCTGTGCAGAGCTGAGTGACACTTAATATGAGGCTCAGAAGTACATCAGTTTGATGTCTTGAGTTTTAGCTTTCAGTTTCACTAGTTTTACCTAGCGTTAGATATTTATTTGCTATTAGATATTTATCTGTTGTTAGATGTTTGTTATTTTTAGGTGTTTATCATTGTTAGTTGTTTACTATCGTTGGATATTTATCTGTTGTTGAATACCTGTTATTAGTAGGTATTTAGAATAGAGACTCGACAAGAAAAGGCCTTGTCAAGCCTCTAAAAGGGGGAAATGATGCCTTGAGTTTTATATTTCATTTATTCCATGTTCTGTGGTGCCCAGGGGTGAGCTCTGAGCTCACAGTCAGTGTCACTCAGCTCTGCACACAGCAGGGACACAAAACAAATCCTTCTCCTGCTGCACACCAAGGACAACTTTCAGCCCCAAAGCACAACCAAGGGTGGGCTGGAGGGAGGGACAAGAAGGATGGGACCTCACAGCCTGGAGCTGGAATGGGACAATTCAACCCCAAGGTGCAAATGGACCAAAACTTATCAAAGTGTCAGACCTCATGACCATTTGTCCATTTTGAGTCCATTTTGTGACAATTTTGTGTCCATTTTGTGACCATTTTAGGTCCACCTTGAGTGTAGCCCTGGCCAGGCTTTTGTCCTGCCCAAGGTGTGTCTTTACGGCTTTTCAATAAATCCCCACTTTATTCTCCAGCTGTGTCCAGTCTCTGTTCCAGCTCAGCCTTCCCAAGGCATCAGGCTCTGCTCGAGGAGCCAAGGGAATTCTGAGGGGAAAAAATATCTGCCCATGCCTTGTGTTTGCTCTTCAAGCAAGGTTTAGCCCTGGAGTAGTTGGTACACCACCAATAATTCTTGAAAATAAAAGTTTTGTACAAATTTCGGCTGTTTTGGCAGAAAGTCCTGGACTAAAAAGAGCTTAGGAGTGAATAAAAAAACCCTTTACCCCCTTGGTGAAGCTTCTTAGGGCTTATAGGATTCCAGAAGAGAATCCATTGCGGAAAATTAGAATTTTGTTGGATTTTGGGAACCAAACCAAATTTTTTATCAAACGTCTGCAGGTTTTAAGACAATGCATCCATATCTATATACTTATATATATATATATATATATATATTTATATCTCCTTCCTTACCTTTTATTTTTATGTGTGAGTGCAACATCAGAGGAAATGAGTATGCTGAACACTGAATTAAACATATAATTAATTGAATATTTAAGATGTAATTATTGGATATTGAGTTCTTAAGTTCATATTACTTAATTCTTAACTTAATTAAGTAATCCTTAACTTAATATTACTTCAATTCGAAATATTTTTGCCACTACACTCTCTGTGAAATATCATCATCACCTTAAACATCACTCCCATGAAAGTCAGAACTATGTGTTCATACTCAAAATATTCATGGAATATTAAATATTTGGGCTTCTGGCACTGGGAATTTCTATGCTTGCAGAAATTCCTGGGTTTTGCCCTACCTGTGTGTATGGAACAAACAGGTGGAACGTGGTCACGGTGACAAACGGTGACAATAATGGTGGCAGGTTTGGTTTGCTCACTGAGGACTTCCTACTTCCCTAAATCCCACTGTTTAAAATTTTTGCCCCTGCTTGCCTTGCTCTGGACAATTTCCTAACCCAGAGGATTTTAAAATCATAATCCTTAGCCTGTAATTAAACCTGTTTCAAACAGAAAACGGAGATGGGGGAGAGAATTCTCTCTGCTCCTTCACCGTTTTCTTGCAGCTCGTTAGAAGTTGGCAATTAAGGCCTTTGCAATTACCAGCGGAAGGATGTGAATATTTTGAGGGAGCAGCTGGAAGGTTTCTGACACCCTTTTTTGCAGCTCCAACAGCCACTTTTCCCAGCTGATGGCTGAGCAGGGGCTGGGTGAACATTTGGCCCCACAAAAGGGGACACTGGGACAACCAACGTCCTCAACTGGGAGCCTTTGATCAGCTCTGCGAAAAAAACAAAAGAGTTTTGTGCTTCTGATGAGCAAGCCCAGCAAATTCCTGCCTCGTTGGGAGGGGTTCCTGCCGTTGTTTCAGCAGCCTTGCTGTGTTCCGACTTAAAATATCATTGTAGTGGTTGGATTTGATGGTATTGGAGGTGTTTTCCAGCCTTGATGAGTGTTTGTCCCTCGTGCTGATAATTTGTCAGTCACAGGCTGCTGATGAGAGTTGGTGCTGAGCTGCGACGAGCTCCTCTTTTTTGGGATGTGAATCCTCATTTTTGAGTGCTGTAGGTCACTGTAGATCAAATCCTCATTTTTTTTTTGCTCCTGACAGTCTCACTGCAAACTGTTGTTGTCTTAAAATGAAGAGTGGGGCTTGTAAAACCTTCCTGGTCTAGTTTGGGATAAAAAAAAATATTCCCAAATTCCAAATTCTCCCTCCAGATCCCTCACCAATGCATTTCTTTCATCTTCCGCGTGGTTGGGAGAGGTTTGTTTTGCTTCCTGTCTGCTTCTGATCAGGATTTTGTTCTCCCCTGGCTGAGAGGGGTCTATGGAGTAAATCCAAAATTCCCTCTTCATAAGGTTAAAGCAACAAAGTTTAAAGCATTGGGCTGTGCGTTATCTTTTTTCCTCATATGTTTTTATGGATTTCACTGTGTTTTAATAAAAAACCTGTTTGCAGATAACAGCAGGGACAACAACAACCTTTGTGCTGCTGGTCCTGGGTGGATTTCTGCTGTGGGACAAACATTTGGAAGGGACGTCCCCAGCCCTGTCATATCTTTCCTGAAGAAAAAAAGAAAATTCAACAAAAAATGTTATTTATTAGTTAATAACCACGACATATTCAGAGCTGCCTAGGGATTATCTGGATGTTGCAGAACTTTTGGTTGATCAGGGTGGAAAAAGCTCATCCCAAACCTGTGTGTTCTGGACGGATTCCAAAGGAAACCATCGGCTCCTGCCTGGCTCAGCAGCCACATCCTTTCAGGGTTTTCCCATCCCATCCAATTTTTGAGGCACTTTTGATAATTTTTTAGAGTTTATGATAATCTGAGCCGTGGATTTAATGATGTATTTGCCCCGGTGGTTAATAGGTTCTGCTTAAATTAATTCAGTCAGAAACATCGGAAACATTACTGTTTATTAATGGCATCATAAAGGGAATAAATCCCTTTGGAGCATGGATGAGGAAAATCCAATGTTTGCAGCTCTGAGGCTTTTCCAAGAGGAAATCAGTAGGAACCTCACAGGACTGTGGGGATGTGGCCCAGCCAGTGAGGAGGAGTCAGGAGGAAGTGGAGATGAAGTGTCAGCAGGATCACCAACCTCCTGTGGGACCAGCCAGCTTCCCACTGCACTGGAAATCCAGGGAGATCCTTTGGCCAAGCCTTTTCCAGGGCTGTTGATGCCAAAATAACGGAGGAGTTGGACGTTCCAGGGTTGAGCTGTGGGGATGAGGTGGTGGCCAGGTCCTTGTGGGTTTGCTCTGCTCGTCCCTGCTCTCTGCCATTTCCTCGTGGAAAGAAGGATTGGGCATGGGAATGTCTGCCCAGGGAGGTGGTGGAGTCACCATCCTGTCGGGACACAAATCCCTCTGGGCCCCATCCACACAGGCCCAGGGGTGCTCAGAAATTAATTAAAACTGTCAGAGAAACTAAAACAGATAAAATACTCCTGCACTCGATGATGTCAGAGGTGTTTTCCAGCCTGGTTAACTCTGGAATTCTGTCTCTGCCCAGGTGGGGATTGTTGGCCACCACATGAGCAGGTGCTGGCCGGGCCAAACTCCTGCTCTTGATGATTTCAGAGGTGTTTTCCAGCCTGGCTAACTCTGATTTTGTGTCTCTGCCCAGGTGGGGATTGTTGGTTCAGGTGCTGGCCGGGCCAAACTCCTGCGCTCGATGGTCTCAGAGTGTTGGAGAGGATGAAAGTTTAGCAGGAAAGTTTTACTGAAGTGAATGCTCAGCAGAAAGCCCTTTAGAAATGAGAGCTAGTTTTGATACAGGAGAATAAAAGAAGCCTCAAGCTAGAAACTGCTGAAGCAGCAGTTACTGGATAACCCAAGGAAGCAAAGGTTAAGCTGAACTGAAAGGAGGTTTTTCAGCTGGAGCAAAGGTATGTTTGACCACAAACAAAGAAAGATATTTTTACCAAGCGAAGACAATTCCCAAGAAAAGCAGGGGATACCCAGGTAAAGAGACATGCTGATGCAGCAAGTAGAGAAAAGATTTAGGAATTTTCCACTGCAAGAAAACAGAAACTTTAAGCTTGAACTGTAACATATAATTTTGTGATTGGGTAGTGCTAACTGTTGTGTGGTCATGGTAATAGCTGGGATAGGTTTGGTAAAGGTATTGTGCATGATGCTGATTGGTTGTATGTATTAAGATACTCTGTAAAGAAAAATATATAATGCATTGTAATGAGAATTGAAGTGGCTTCAGGTTTGCCAAATGCTGACCCACGACCCAGGGCTGCTGTGACACCATCTATGCAATAAACAGCATTTGAAAGAGCTGCCTGGTGTCCCAAAATCCTTCTGAAATCATCGTTGTCTACATCAGAGGTGTTTTCCAGCCTGGCTGACTCTGATTTCGTGGCCCTGCCCAGGTGGGGATGTCTCTAGACTGACACAAAAAGAACCACACTCAGGCAGTCAGGTAGTCAGGGCAAAAACAGAGAGGTTTATTTTTTTTCTTGGGTTTATATAGATTTTGGACAATGACCAGGGATTGAGCAATGAGGTTGACACCTCTCCAACCACACTGGTCAAACTAGAAGCCCATCAATTGTCCCTCCTCCAGACAGGTGTGTAAGCATCAAGAACAGTTCCCAAAACAAGAAGGACAGCTACCATAACATCACTTGAAAGTCTGTGAGGAACTCCACTACAAAAATCCAAACATCAGAAGGCTGAAAAAGATCGAGGTGACAGTGGAGGTTCTCAGCCACTGCATGAGCAGGTGCTGGCCGGGCCAAACTCCTGCACTTGGTGATCTCAGAGGTGTTTTCCAGCCCAGTTTACTCTGGAATTCTGTGTCTCTGCCCAGGTGGGGAGTGTTGGCTGCCACATGAGCAGGTGCTGGCCAGGCCAAACTCCTGCTCTTGATGATCTCAGAGGTGTTTCCCAGCCTGGCTAACTCTGGAATTCTGTGTCTCTGCCCAGGTGGGGAGTGTTGGCTGCCACATGAGCAGGTGCTGGCCGGGCCATGGCCTGGCCTCCGGGGCTGTTCCTGCTGCTGCTGCTCCTGTCCGGGCGCGCTCCGGCCGCGCGCAGCCGCGACTTCACCGCCAAGGACATCGTCTACCTCCACCCCTCCAGTGAGTGACCTCCTCCCTGGGACAGGGACAAGGAAAATGTCCATGTTATTGATGAGGGTTATCTCCTGAGCTTTGAGCTTATGGATTTGCACTCGAATTCTCACAGGAACCCAAAAGCCGGTTCCAGTCATTGTTTCCGTGGTGTCCTGGTTTAGGGCAAACTTGGGAGGAAACCTCTGGATGGGGCTCCTCTGGAGAGCAAACCCAAACAGCCCCTCCCCTAACTGGTCTGGGAAAGAAATTCCTTGGAGAAAATGTGGAAAAAAATATTTATTTAACAAACAAAGTGCTCATAAGCATAAAGGAATGAATAATATGAAAGAAGAAAAGCTTTTGTTGTTCTGGAGTGAGATGGCAAATTCAGGAAGTCCTTTGCTGTGGGTTGTAGCTCGGCTTGCTCAGTCTCTTATGGCAAATGCTGAGTGAGGTGTGAACTCCTGATACTCCTCTGGGTTTTTCAGCCCAGGACAGCATTAAACAGTCCCCCAAAAAAGAAAAAGAAACAGTCCAGGGAGCTTCTCTATTTCAGCTGATCCAGGCTAATTAAAAGCAAAGAGATCTCTGTCTCCTTGTCTGTCTGTGCCTCAGACACAGTCCAGGAGCAGAATGACCAGGAGTGAGAGCAGTTTCTTCAAAACAAACTCCACACTTCTTCTTTCCCAGAATCAGTCTGAAAGGCACAGAACTCACTATCCAGCACAAAAAGAACAGACTTTTGGGGATACAAACATAATGAAGTCACCCCAGGACACACGGTCCTCAGAGGATATTTTCTGTTTCTCTGTACCTCATTTCACCTTGTCGTGTTTCCTTCGTTTCCCCCCACTTCTTCTTGAACCACAGCTGTGTGTGCCTTTGGCCCTGCCTTTAAGCTGGTTTCACATGGAATCGTGGAATGGTTTGGGTTGGGAGGGGCCTGGTTTGTGCAGTCACCACTCTCACAGGGCCACGCTGATGTGGAAGAAAAAGGAAAACCCAGGGTTTTGTGGGAGGTGTCCCAACACGAGCTGTAAGGTCCCTCCCAGCCCAAACCATTCCAAGCTCCTGCCTTGACTCCAGTACCTCCTGGAGCAATGGAATTGTGCATCTTTAGAGCTTCCCTCCCCAGTCTGTCCACTTTATCACTCAGTCTTACTGAATTCTGTAAGAGCAGGGTGCCTGTGGAGCCGTCCCTGCCTTCCCTCCCCACAGAAAACTCACTGCTTCACGGGCTAAAAGATTTATATTCTGTGCAGGGAGGCTGAAATTGCTGTTTTATGTCATAGCTGTGACCTGTCAGGGGTGTAGAGTGAGAGGGATTCATTTAAATTATTGTGCTGTCCCAGCCCCAGCAGAGATGCTGCTGGGTGATTTTTTTTTATTCCTTAAAAGCTGAAAGGAAACAAGCAACGAAATCCTCCTGCTTCACCTCCCATTCCTACACAGGATCCTGCCCAGAGCGAGGGGAGGAGGTGATGAAGAGGAGGGAGGGTGAAGATGTGGCCCTTGGGGCTGCCGAGGTTCCATTTACTGATAAATGTGACCTCTTCACCATTTGGCCTCTGAGAAGGTGGCAGCACCTGGAGGATGGACTGAAAACGTCCCAGAAGTGCTGCCAGGAGAGCAATTAAGGAATTAGCTCTCGTTTGGTGAGATAAATTAGGACAGAGCTGCTGTTCAGAGCTGGAGGTTCAGCAAAGTGGTTTTAGTTTCCTTTGGGGCTTTGAGCTTGCCTTCAACAGGAGCAGCTCTTTCCTTTGCTGGGACAATTCCCAGAGTGTTCAAATCCACCTGATATTTTGTTATCAGCGCTGATAGACCCGCAGTGTTGGATGTGAGCTCCGATTCCAAGGGAATGAGCATTCCCAGCTCCCATTAACTCCCTTTGAAGTCAGCACCGGCCACTTTGGCTGGGAAAACACAGCTGGAACGAATCCACAGGGACCTAAACGTGCTTTTCCTGCTGCGGGGGAACAGGGTTTCACAAATCAGAACCAACCTGCTGACACCGACAGGAAAATTTGGAGAAATTTGGATCTGAAGAGAAAAAAAAAAAAAAAAGAAAAAAAAGAAAAAAAAGAAAAAGTTGCTGTTTTCTCCTAAAAAGCAGCACAGAACCAGATTAATTGGGTCGTTTTAACTCCATTATCTATTCCTTTGAACTCCATTAGCCGTTCCTTTTAACTCCATACCTCCCATTCATTTTAACTCCGTATTTTCCATTCATTTTAACTCCGTATTTTCCATTCATTTTAATTCCATTATCCATTCCTTTGAACTCCGTTATCCATTGCTTTTAACTCCATATTTCCCATTGCTTTTAACTTTAATTTTTTCCTTGCTTTCAGCCACGCCGTATCCTCATGGATTTAAGTGTTTCACCTGTGAAAAGGCCTCAGATAATTACGAGTGCAACCGCTGGGCTCCAGATGTTTACTGCCCCCGAGGTAACCAGCCCCATCCCAGAAATCCATCCCACCCCCTTTTTCCTAGAAATTGTGGAATTTGGGATTCTGGAAAAATAATTTAAGTTTTTCGTGTCTCGTGGCAGTGGATGAGGTTGAGGAGTTTGAGCTGTTCCCTGTTTTTCTCTGGCTCAGCCGGGGGTTAAATCAGGCTGGGGTTGATTTCTTAAAATCCCAGAGAGGTCTGGGTTGGGAAGGAGCTTAAAGCTCATCCCATTCCATGGGCAGGGACAGCTCCCTCTATCCCAGGCTGCTCCAACCTGGCCTTGGACATCTCCAGGGATCCAGGGACAGCCACAGATGCTCTGGGAATTCCATCCCAGCCCCTCCTCACCCTCACAGGGAAGAAACGTTAAGAGATTTTTTTTTCTCTCTTACTGGTGAACCAGTTCTGGTTGTGTTTACTTCCTTCCCCTGTGGCACAAATCCACATCCAGGGCAGCCACAGCTGGAATTTCCATATTTTCGGTGGTTTGATTCCCATAAATCCTCTTGGAGCCTGAAATTGGGAGCAGCTCAGAAAAAAAACTTTTAATACAAACCCTCAAATATCAGATCTGGGCACTCCTGAGCTGCCCAAATCTCCCTCTCCTTCACCAGCTCTCCTCCAAGACCCTCACACAACATCCAGATTATCCACAGCCCCAGTGAATCCCATCTAGTTGGGTTGTTTGGGGAGAACTTT
Organism: Sylvia atricapilla; assembly: GCF_009819655.1. Classification (NCBI taxonomy): domain Eukaryota; kingdom Metazoa; phylum Chordata; class Aves; order Passeriformes; family Sylviidae; genus Sylvia; species Sylvia atricapilla. The sequence goes on from NC_089146.1 coordinate 36,735,134, forward strand.
GCCTTTGGGGAAAAAAAAAAATCGTTATTTTGGAAGGATGAAATATATTTATTTTGGAAGAAAAATAATTATTTTGGAAGGAGCTGACCCCAGTGTGTGTGTCAGAGCCATTATCAGCCCCAGAATTTGCTTCCTTTGAGCTAAAATCAACAACAATAAAACCCCCCAGGCTGGCTGGCACGGGATGAGATTAATATTCCTGGATATCCCTTGGTTTTTTAGGAGAAAAGGGGAATGGATTTTATTCCTTCTTGTGGATTTTGTGTGTGGCCTTTGGGGAGGTGACAGCCGTCCATGCTCAGGCTCCCTGTGCCAGGAAAATCCCTCTCTCTGAGATGATTCCGCACACACACACAAAATTGAAGGAATAAAGAATAAAAGAGCCTCAAAAGGGTTGTGGGGTGGTGGAAGTTTTATTTATCCCGTGTGGGATCTGCCAGAGCAGGAGAGAGGGAGCCCAGGTTGGCTGGGAATGGCACTTCCAGCAAAATCCTGGGATAAAGCTGAGCTTTAGGGCAGGAGAAGCTGGAAAACATGGAAAATTCCCTCTTTTCCTCTCCTTTTTTTCCTCCTTTCCCCCCTCCTTTTCCTCTCCTTTTTCTCTCCTTTTTCTCTCCTTTTTCTCTCCTTTTTCTCTCCTTTTTCTCTCCTTTTTCTCTCCTTCTTCTCTCCTTCTTCTCTCCTTCTTCTCTTCTTCTTCTCTCCTTCTTCTCTCCTTCTTCTCTCCTTCTTCTCTCCTTTTCCCCTCCTTTTCTCTCCTTTTCTCTTCTATTCTCTCCTTTTTCCCTCCCCTTTCTCCCAGGTGCGGGCACATATTCAGCGACATTATACAAAAACACATTTTTTAAAAAAATTGAAAAAAATTTTTTTTTTTTTTAAAAAAATCCCATCATTTAATTAAAATCTAAGACTTTTTTTCCCCCTCTCTCTCCTGCCGGCGTGTTCTCAGGGAAGGGGAATTGATCCAATAAGGAGTTTCCCATGTTTTTCAGGGACCAGGTACTGTTTCAGCCAGCACATGATGAAGGCCAGCGGGGAGAGTGTGTCTGTCACCAAGCGCTGTGTGGCCCTGGAGGAGTGTCTGAGCACCGGCTGCACCTACCTCAGGCACGAGGAGTACAAGGTGGGAGAAACTGGGGGGAAATGGGATAATTGGAGCTTGGTTTGGAAATGTAACGGGTGCGAAATATAGGGGGAAATTAAATCAAATCAAATTAAATTAAGTAATATCATATATGAGAAAATAAAAGAAAATACGGAAGTAATATATATTATATCGTGTTATATTATATTACATTATATCACATTACATTACATTACATTTATATTATAATTATATTATATGACATTTATATTATAATTGTATTATATGACATTTATATTATAATTATATTATATGACATTTATATTATATTATGTTATGTAATATTATATTATGTTACATTATGTCACGTTATATTACATTTGTATTGTATTGTATTATATTGTAACATAGTGTATATTATATTAATGTAACATAATATGCGTGTTATATACTATATATAGAGTACATATTCTAGTATATATTCCATTTATTATTATTATTATTATCTAGCACATATTCTAGCTATTTGTATTGATTTTATATAACATTCTGTGATAAATTTAAATATTCTATAGATAGCATATATATTGTATATAATATATATGTACAATATATATATGTATGAATTATATGTACATATAATGTACATAATTATTAGATCGTATTTATGTTATATGTATATATTATTATACATATCAGGCATCTACATCATAGATTATATGTACAATAAATATATTTTATGTATTATATTAGATTCATGTAGATATAACTAATTAGATATGTACATGTAATGGCTTTCCCTGTTTTCCCTGTACCTTTTTCCCTGGAATTCCTCGTCCCCTGGAATTCCTCATTCCCTGTTTTCCCTGTACCTTTTCTCGCTGGAATTCCTCATTCTCTGTTTTCCCTGTACCTTTTCTCGCTGGAATTCCTCATTCCCTGTTTTCCCTGTACCTTTTCTCGCTGGAATTCCTCATTCCCTGTTTTCCCTGTGCTTTTCTCCCTGGAATTCCTCATTCCCTGTTTTCCCTGTACCTTTTCCCTGTAATTTCGGCATTCCCTGTATCTTTTCTCGCTGGAATCCCTCATTCTCTGTTTTCCCTGTGTTTCCCCCCGGAATTCCCCGTTCCCAGGTGTGCACGTCGTGCTGCGAGGGCAGCATCTGTAACCTGCCGCTGCCGCGGAACGCCTCGGACGCCGTGTTCGCCACTTTGTCACCGCTCAGCGCCACAGCGCCGCTGTCCCCGCCCGGCCTGGGGACACCGCTCGGCCTCGGGCTGGCGCTGCTGGCACAGCGCTGGCTGGGCGCCACGGCACGGGGACACTGACAGCGACGGGGACAGGGACAGGAACAGGGACAGGGATGGTGCCAGGGACAGCCACGGCACGGGGACACTGACAGCGACAGGGACAGGGACAGGAACAGGGACAGGGATGGTGCCAGGGACAGCCACGGCACGGGGACACTGACAGCGACAGGGACAGGGACAGGGACAGGGATGGTGCCAGGGACAGCCACGGCACGGGGACACTGACAGCGACAGGGACAGGGACAGGGACAGGGACAGGGAGGGTGCCAGGGACAGCCACGGCACGGGGACACTGACAGCCATGGGGACAGGGACAGGGATGGTGCCATGGACAGCCACGGCACGGGGACACTGACAGCGACAGGGACAGGGACAGGAGAAGGACAGGGATGGTGCCAGGGACAGCCACGGCACGGGGACACTGACAGCGACAGCCATGGGGACAGGGACAGGGACAGTGATAGGGATGGTGCCATGGACAGCCACGGCACGGGGACACTGACAGCGACAGGGACAGGGACAGGGATGGTGCCAGGGACAGCCACGGCACGGGGACACTGACAGCGACAGGGACAGGGACAGGGACAGGGATAGGGATAGGGATGGTGCCATGGACAGCCACGGCACGGGGACACTGACAGCGACAGCCATGGGGACAGGGACAGTGACAGGGATGGTGCCATGGACAGCCACGGCACGGGGACACTGACAGCCATGGGGACAGGGACAGGGACAGGGATGGTGCCATGGACAGCCACGGCACGGGGACACTGACAGCCATGGGGACAGGGACAGGGACAGAGATAGGGATGGTGCCAGGGACAGCCACGGCACGGGGACACTGACAGCGACAGCCATGGGGACAGGGACAGGGACAGGGACAGGGACAGAGACAGGAGAAGGACAGGGGATGGTGCCATGGACAGCCACGGCACGGGGACACTGACAGCGACAGCCATGGGGACAGGGACAGTGACAGAAGGACAGGGATGGTGCCATGGACAGCCACGGCACGGGGACACTGACAGCGACGGGGACAGTGACAGAAGAGGGACAGGGACAGTGACGGTGCCAGGGATAGCGACGGGACAGGGACTGGGACCAGGATGGTGCCATGGACAGCCACGGCACAGGGACAGTGACTGCGACAGCGACAGGGACGGTGACAGTGATGGTGCCTTGGACAGGGACAGTAACAGGAGAGGGACAGCGACAGGGATGGTGCCAGGGACAGGACAGCGTCGGTGACAGTGGAAATGACAGCGACAGGACAACGGCAGTGATGGGGCAGTGATGGGGACAGTGACAACGACAGTGACAGGGATTGTTCCAGGGAGAGCGACAGGACAAGGACAGTGTCAGGGACAGGACACGGACGGGACAGTGACAACGACAGTCACAGGGATGTTTCCAGGGAGAGCGACAGGACAGGGACAGGGATGGTGCCAGGACAGGGACAGTGACAGTGACAACGACAGTGACAGGGATGCTGACAGGACAGGAACAGGACAGTGACGGGGCGGTGACAAAATAGACACAGGGATGGTGACAGGGACAGCAACAGGGACAAGGATGGTGTCGGGACAGGGACAGGACAGGGACGGTAACACGACAGTGACAGTGACAGCAGCAGGGCCGCGCTGCCCCAGCTGAGCCAGCCCTGAATCCCGCCTGGATTTGGGATAATGCCGGGTTTGGGCTGGAGCGGAATCCCCGAGGGAACTCCCGGACAGAATTCCTGAAATCCTGCACCAAGCCCGGGATCACTGTGGGAAAGAGCCCTGGGGCTGGAAAAACCCGGCCTGACCCGGGTAAAGTCTGGTTTATCCCGGGTAAAATCCGGTTTATCCCGGGTAGAGCTGCCGCTGAAGTGTTCCTGCTCCCGTCGTGGATTCCCATTGGGAACAGCCCTGCTGGCCCCTCATTAACTGCGCTGTCCAATTAACACGTGCTCATTAACACAAACTCGGGCGCCTGCAGAATTCCCGCACCTCCGGGACGGGCAGGGACTGGCAGCAAGGAAGGGAAAAGGAGAAGATCCCTGAAAAACCTCTGGAATTCCCGAAATGAACCGGAGAAATCCCGAAAATTCCTCATTCCCAGCGGGAGGAGGATGAGGAGCTGCTGCTCACCGGATTCCCACTGGTTTAGAGGAAGAATATTCCCATTTTTTTCCCCATTTTTCCCCCCATTTTAACCCCAAATCCCACGACCTGAATGAGAGAAAAGAAATCCTGGGAATTTTACTCCCTTTTTATTCCACTGCTGGAATAAAAATTCCACTGTCTTTGGGTGACCTGTGGTGTTCGTTCTGCCTGGAAATCACGGATGCAATATTTAATTTTTTTTTTTTTTTTTTTTTTTTTGGAAGTCCAGGAGGGTTTGGAAGTGCTGGGAAAAAGATTCCTAATAAAAGAGCTGATCTTGCCAGGAAAAAAAAAAACAAAAACCGGGATGGTTTGCAAATCAGCGAGCCTGTAATGTATAAATGTTCAAAATAAATATCTATAAATATAAATATATATTAAAAAAATTTTACATCGCTTTAAAAAAAAAAAAAGAATCAACTTTGTCTTGCAAAGTCAGTAATAAAAGCAGGCTGTCATGGACTTGCTTTAAAACTGTTTTATAGTGAATTTTTTGTAAAATAATCATTAATTATTCTTTCAGGAGTGATTTTTCCCCCCTATTCCTGCTCCAGGGTAACTTGAGCTCTATCAAATATTGGTATTTTTAGGCCCAAAATGATTTTTTTGGGGGGGATTTACAGGGAAATGCAAATTCCTGGGGAGGTGCCCAGGTCCTGAATCCATTTGGGATATCCTGAAAAATCAGGAATCTGCTCCTGGAAGGGCCTGGCCTGAATTTTGTGGCTTTGGGATTGAATTTTCTTGGAGGTTCGAAATTCCTGCACTTAATTCCAGGTGAAGGAAAGGCTCAGTGTGTTTTACAGGAGATTTTATTAAAAAAAATTATATATATAAATATAAAAAAATATATAGATATATATCTTTATAAAAATCAACCTTCCCCACTGTCTGTTTTTAGTTCTTTTTATATTAAAAATCAACATTTTTGGGGTCTCACCCCCAGAATTTTCTTGTCCTTTCAGGACTTCCTCATCCATCTCTGTTTTGTATTTTTTATTTTTAAATCTCTTTTTCTATGCAAATCCCACCTGGTTCTGGAAATTCCTCCCCCAAAAAATCAATCCCTGTTTCTCCTCTGGCATCTCCCTGGAGGATTAAAAAAAAAAAAAAAAAAAAAAAAAAGGAAATTAAGGAAATTAATTTGTTGTTTTCCTTTTAAAAAGGGAAAATTAACCCCAGAAAATGCTGAGCTGCATCATTTTATTTTTGGGGGGGTATTGCTTGGAAATGTTAATTTTTTTTTTTAACAGGTGTAAATTCTGTACAAATATATTCTGTATAAATAAATGGGTTCAATATTCGCTGTGAGGTGTCTGATTAAATTCCAGCCATGGAATTAGAGAGGGAACACCAGGGAAAAAAACTCCCCAGAACAGGCTAAATGGGACAAAAGTGATGGAAAATTTCTGACAAAATGAGGGAAAAAAGGGAATTTCCCCAGAGCAGAGGGGGAAAACAGAAGCCAGAGACCCCCAAACTAAACAGGAATTCCTCAGATTTGTCAGAATCCAAAAATCCCCCAAATAATCAGGAATTCCTCAGATTTGAGAGAATCCAAAAATCCCCCAAATAATCAGGAATTCCTCAGATTTATGGCCAGTATCAAATAATTGGTGCCAAATAACCCCCTTGGAGCTCAGAAGGGGAAAATTATGGGAATGATTCATTATTTATTTTATTCAAATTTATTTTTTAAACTTATTGTTTAAATTTAACTTATTAGATAGATTTATATAATATTCATTTATGTATATTATATAAAAACTCTTATCTATAATAAGTTATATAATATATACTATATTTATGATATAGATATAATATATATAATATATTATTTAAATATCTTTATTTAAATTATTTAAATTTATTATTTATTTATTTGAATACAATTCCCTAACAATATCTCCATTTGGGGAATTTTTTGGCTATTAGGACGTGAGGAAAAGGGTTGTGGATAAACAACAGGGTGAGGTTAAAATTCCTGAGTTTCCTTTGGGTTCCTGCCTGTGAGAATTAGGAATGTTTTATCCATGTTTTTGTCCCTAAATGTTGAATTTTTCTGATTTCTCTCTGACTCCAAAACGTCAGCAATGATCCCACACTTTCCCCTCACTCCTTAATTTCCTTTTCCCCCCAAAATCCCTCGCTCCTGCACCTCTTCCCACCTCAGCACCAACCTCGATTTTTGAATATTCCTGGAATTTTTTGCACCTCTGGATTTGAAACCCGAGGAGCAAAGGTGAAAAGAAAAAAGAGGGAAAAAAAAAATATTGAATTTCTGCAGGACACCAAAGCAATGCTGGGGAATGACTAAAATAACTGCACTGCAGCATTTCATTCTACTTTCATTTGTTCATTTCTTATTCATTCATTCTACTCTCATTCATTAATTTCTTATTAATTAATTTTACTCTGATTAATTGATTTCATATTTTAAGGTGTTTCAGCTCCAGTTTTTTTGGGGGGGATAAGACACACCTGGGGCTGAGCACCAAAACCTGAGGTGAAATTTGAGCTGGCACAAAATTAAATAAAATTAAATACCAAAGGTCTTAAATACAAAGGGTTTAAGCCCTGCTTGAATTCAGTGATTTTTTTAAAAAAAATCTATTTATTTGCTGTCTCTCCCAAGTTAAGCAAAGCTTAATAGAAATAAATATATTTTTAATACATATTTATATATGTTATATATATTTCATACATAAATCTATATATTTTTATATTTATATGTATATATTCTATAAATACATATTTATATATACTGTATGTATATATAATATAGAATATATATTTTCATATATATATTATATGTACATTATGTATATTTATAGAATATATATCGTATAGATATTATTTCCTATATTTGTAAATATTATATATATCTATATATTATATACTTTTAATTTTAATTTACTTTACATACTTATATACTTTTCTATACTTTTCTATTTTTATATATTTATTTTCATATATTTGCATATATTATTAATAGATATTTTATATACCTTTATATTTTATATATTATATACATATATATTTATATATTTATATTATATATACATTATCTATAGTTATATATATATATATATATATTTCATTTTTTTTTTTTTTTTATAAACTGGAAATGCTGCACTTGTTGCAGGAACATTTCAGGAATTAAAGCAGTGACCTCCCAAGTGGCTGAGGAGAAAATTCGGGATAAAATCCTCCAGCTCCATCCCGGAATACTCTGGTGTTAATTAGCTGAGCAGAGATAATTAGCTGCGAGTGCAGCATTTCAACAATCCTCTTCCCACTGGCTGGAAACGTTTTTTTGGGATTTGCTGCTTGAACTTCCACTGGGATGGGATAAAAAATGAGCCCAGAGGAGGCTCCAGGGGGAAAAAAAGATGATTTTGGAAAAATCAGACCCTTCAGGATCATCAAAGCCTCACAAAAATTCTTCTCCTGAGCTCTTCTTTCCCCAGGAAGCAAGAATTTTGGAAAACTGGAAGTTGGTTTGGATTTTATTATCATAGAATAAAATACTAGGATTTTATTGTCATTTTTTGATTTATTTAGTATTCCAGGACTTTTCTTTGATAGGAGAATGTTCATTCCTGCAGTCTGGCTCTGCTGGTGGGAGGAAAACACAACTGGGAACAGCTCCAGTTATTTTGGGGGGAATTCATGAGAAAATTCTGTTTAGAAAAATGTCAGGAATTGGATCTCCCCCTCCAACCCTGAAATAAAACATGAATATTAACGAGCTCAAGGCAAAACTCCCAATATTCCCAAAATGAGATTTCTGGAAAAAACATTGGGAAAATCCTTTACAGCACAAAACTGAAAGAAGCTGAACTCAAAAATGAACATTTCCAAGATCAACTGGAATAACCCGAGAGCTCCCACACTTCCCAAAGCACAACAATGACAGGAATTGATGTTATATCTTCAGATAAAACATCAAATTTTCAAGATATTTTATCATTTATGTGAAGCATTCCACGATTTTTCCAACATTTCTCCATGAAAAGTCCCCACAAGCGTCCAGTGGGAAGATTCCCGTGGGGATTTTGCAAACAGACACGACACCCTGCACTTCTCCAATTCTTTAATCCTCTTGATGAGAAAAAAAAATTGGAATAAAATCCTTGAAAGTAACAGAGTTTTTATGGATAACAGAGGTCAGGGATGGATAAAATCCTTGGAAGGAACAGTTTTTTGTGGATAAGAGGTCAGGGATGGATAAAATCCTTGAAAGGAACAGATTTTTGTGGATAAGAGGTCAGGGATGGATAAAATCCTGGAAGTAACAGAGTTTTAATGGATAACAGGTCAGGGATGGATAAAACCCTTGGAAGTAACATTTTTCAGGGATAACAGAGGTCAAGGATGATTAAAATCCTGGAAGTAACAGAGTTCTTAGGGATAACACAGGTCAGGGATGAATAAAAATCCTTAAAGTACCAGACTTTTTATGGATGACAGAGGTCAGGGACGAGGCTCTGGAATCCCAGCACAAACCCCGTGACAAAGGGATCAATCCAGAGCCACCAACGCTGCAGAGGAGCAGGAAAATGCTGGAATTGGGAATGCAGAGCCCTCAGTGCTCCTCTGGGAAGGTTTCCTGGCCCCCAGCTCCGGGCTGGATGTGCAGAGGGGACAAGGACAGGCAGAGGCACTTGGGCAGAGCCTGAGCAGGGACAGGTTTGGGATCTGTGAGGGTGCATAAAAACCAAGGATGGAGTGAAAATTCCTGGCTCCTCATCCACGCTGAGCTGCAGCTCATTCCCGTGGGATAAAACCTGAAATAATCCCACTGCTCCATAAAAAACGGCTCCAGAACTGCCATTAAAATCTGAGATTAAAATCTGCTTTATTGCTTCATCCCAGCTGCAAGGCATTGAAATCCCAGGGATGTGGAGTTTTCTTCCCTGTTGTTCCCCCATCGATCTGATGGGGTTTGTGATACCTGAAAGAGCCTGGAAGCTTCCTGTTGAAACATCTTTCTAATTGCAATAATTGATCCTAATTGCTCCTTTTGCATTTCCAAATTCCAGAGGCAAGTCTAGATTGAATCCAAGTACAGGAAAACAACGATGAGATCCAAGCATTGGCCTATTATCTCTCTCTCCCTTTTTTTTTTTTTTTTTTTTGGTATTTAATGACCTAAGAAAGTTACAAAAGCAACTTTAAATTACACTGAGATATATAAACTAATTAAATATATTGAGCTAACACTAAGAAAATAAATCCCAAGCACCATGAAGCCAAAAAAACAATAAGAGATGAGTAATTCCAGGGTAATTAAGGACCTTTTATGGAGTCTCTGGATGAGTTGGAGACCACTGAAAGTTGACCTCATTCTCATTTTCCAACAGCAAATGAGTGATTAGCCCAGATTTGATTAAGTTCTGGATTCTGGGAGAACAATTTTATGACTCATTCAGGTTGTTTTTGGGGGGTTTCCTAATTTCAGGAGTGGTTGGAAATTTCAGTGGCATTTTCAGAATGATTTTGAATATTAAGTCACCCAGTGAAAGAATCGTCAGAGATAAAAATGGCAAATTAAAAAAAAAAAAAAAAAAAAGAAATGAGAATTCCTTTCAAATCCACATTCCAAAGCCACCTCTGGTGAACACACATCCCCCCAAAACAACTACAAATAAATACCAGCTACTTTTTATTCTCTAAGAACACTTGGAAGTGAAGAACTCCTGATGATGCCGAGGGAAAAGAATCCCAGTGAAAGAATTATCGGAGATCAAAAATGGCAAATTCAAGAAAAGGAAATAAGAATTCCTTTCAAATCCACATCCCAAAGCCACCTCTGGTGAACACACATCCCCCCAAAAACAACTCCAAATAAATACCAGCTACTTTTTTATTCTCTAAGAACACTTGGAAGTGAAGAACTCCTGATGATGCGGAGGGAAAAGAATCCCAGTGAAAGAATTATCGGAGATCAAAAATGGCAAATTCAAGAAAAGGAAATAAGAATTCCTTTCAAATCCACATCCCAAAGCCACCTCTGGTGAACACACATCCCCCCAAAAACAACTCCAAATAAATACCAGCTACTTTTTTATTCTCTAAGAACACTTGGAAGTGAAGAACTCCTGATGATGCCGAGGGAGGAGGAGAAAAATCACCCAAAAGTCAAAGGACACGAAGGTCCCAGGAGGAAGCTGAGGGAGGGCTCAATCCCCACTGAGTTTCCTCATGATGGGGCTGTCGGGCTCAGCGTTGGTGAAAATGCTGCCCACGACCACGTGGGTGCCCCAAAGGTTGTGCCTGATGACTTTGCAGCAGCCCAGGTCGTCCACGGAAAATCCCAAGTGCCGGTAACGCTCGTCCGTCTCCAGCAGGGGGTTGTTGGTGTAAGGCCCGAAAAACTGAACAGAAAAATAACAGAAACAACAAAAAAACACAGAGGATTTGCCACGTGAAGGGTTTAAAATCGTGAAAGCAAAGCCTGAGTTCAGCTGTTGTTGCTCTAAGGCCCAAAAAACTGAAGAGAAAACCAACAGAAAAAAGGAGGATTTGCCATGTGAGGGTTTAAAATCTTGAAGGCAAAGCTTGAGTTCAGCCGTTGGAGGAGTTTGGAGTTGTTTGGAAGGTTTTGCTTTGGTTCTGGAGGGAATTTGGATCTTTGGAGTTTGGATCTTTTGGAGTTTAGATCCCAACCCTTCCAACCTTGGAAATCTTCAGGAATTCAGAGCAAAACCCAGCCAGAACCAGCACAAACAACACAGAGACTAAGGACAGAAACTTCCTAAGAAACAGCAAAAAATGAAGAATTTATGCAGGAAACTCTTACAGAAAATCGGTTAGAAGAGCAAAAATGTTGATTAAATGGGAAACAGATGTTTAAATTAAACAATTCCAGTTTTTTCAGGTTAAATTAAATTATTTCAGATATTTCAGTTGCAAACAGGTATTTAAATTAAAATGATTTTTCAGTTGCAAAAACTGGTATTTCAGTTGCAAAAACTGGTATTTCAGTTGCAAACACTGGTATTTCAGTTGCAAACAGGTGTTTAAATTAAACTGGTATTTCAGTTGTAAACCTAAATTAAAGAGATTTCAGCTCTTTATCTCAGGAGGAAGTTTCTGATTTAAAAGCCTCTCCTGATTCTTGGCCAGGACGTTTCTGCTGGAGGCTGAGGACAAACTCCCACTCCCATCAACCCCTAATTCCTTCAGGGAATGGAAATTCTGGGAAGTTTTTCCACCCCTGAACTGTCTGTTCTACCTCATAACCATGCTCTGTGTGCCTCTGTTGACACAATAAATCTGGTTTTTGCAGTGTTTTTAAATAAAACCCCACTAAGATGAGCTTTGCCCCCATCCCTTTGAGCTGTGAGAGGCTTTTAGCAGAGCTCAGACTAAAATTCACCTCTCACTGAAAGCTCCCACTGTTCCAGAGGAACAAAAAGTTCATTTTTTTGGGGGGGGATCATTACCAGGTGCAAAGAATTTTTTTTTTTTTAAATCTTCACCTGCCCAGGTGTCAGGGTTCCCAAGTTACCTGGGGATGGAATAAAATGCCCAAAGGATTTGGGGAATAAAACTTCTCCAATTCCCTAAACTCCAATTTCATTTCCTCACAATGTCCCTGCCCTGAGAGCTGACACAGAGTTGAGCTGCTGGTTATAATCCTAATTTCTGAAAGGGATTTATCCTGGAAAAAGTTGGATTTAAGTCACATTCCACACAGCAAGAACTTACTGCCAGTCCTGAGGATGGATCAATGAAATCAGCCCAGTAACCCTCAGAAGAAATTGCATAGCAGATTTCCTTGGCACCATTGATGAACTGAAAGGAAAAACAAAAAAAAAAAAAGGGAAAATAAAGGTATCAAATGAGGTTTTTACACCAAAAGAATCATTTCTAACTTGACCTGTTGTAAATAAAATCCTTTATTTACTTACAGTTCTAAAAATTGGATTTTCTCTGCAATTGGTGTCCTGTAGCAGCTCAAGGTTCCAAATTTATAAAAATCGGGTTTATTTGGGTTCAGTCTCTTAAAGGTCCAAAATAAGGGAAAATTTACCTTTTACGACAAATTCTGTGTTAGTTCAAAATGAGGGAAATTTACCCTTTACAGTAAATTCTGTGTCAGTTCAAAAAAGGGAAATTTATCTTTTACAACAAATCCTGTGTTAGCTCAAAATGAGAGAATTTTACCCTAATTTACCTCATTTTACCCAAATTTTATTTTACAGTAAATTCTGTATTAATTCCAAATAAGGGAAATTTACCTTTTACAGCAAATTCTGTATTAGTTCAAAATAAGGGAAATTCATTGTTTCCAGTAAATTCAATGTTAGTTCAAAATGAGGGAATTTTACCCGAATTTTACCCTCATTTACATCATTTTACCCAAGTTTTACTTTACAGTAAATTCTGTGTTAGTTCAAAAATGAGGGAATTTTACTCTTTACAGAAAATTCTGTATTTAATTCAAAATAAGGGAAATTTAGCCTTTACAGTAAATTCTGTGTTAATTCAAAATTATGGAATTTACCCTAATTTAACCCAAATTTACCTCATTTTATCCTCATTTTACCCACATTTTACTTTACAGTAAATTCTGTATTAGTTCAAAATGAGGGAATTTTAACCCTCATTTTATCCAAATTTTACACTATAGTAAATTCTGTATTAGTTCAAAATAAGGGAAATTTCCCCCAGTAAATTCCGTATTTTGAAGGCTTTAATAATTAATTATGTCCAAACTGTAAATGAAATCCCAAATATCCCAATTTTATACGGAACATTCTGACCCAGGATCTCTTTTGGTGTCGGGACAACCCCCTCAGAATGAGGTTAATTAACACTTTGAGCTGAATTAATGCAAATATTTAGATCTGGCCGTAAAACTTCATTTTTTGGCTGTAAAACTTCATTTTTTTAGGCCCTGAAATGAGGATTTTTCAGGTGAATTCTGCCAAGCAAACCAACATTTCCCTGTGAATTTGCTGTTTGTAACTCAGTGACTGGATTAGACTCGACAGGGAGGTGCCTGAGGAAGAAAGATGCCAATTAACACATAATTAAGACCAGATTAAAACGTCAAAGAGCAACAGCCCAGAAATAATTCCAAGAGAAGAACACCCTGAAAAAGAAGGGAATTTTAATTTCTGTGTCATTATAATGTTGATTCCTTTATTTTGTGGTTGTTTTAGAGCGCCCACGTTTGCATTTTAGGATATTCCCAGATTAATTTCAGGCATCAATGTGATTTATTTACAGATTAAACGGTGGGTTTGGGGCTATTTTACAGATAATAGGTAGAAATGTTCTTTTTTTTTTTTTTTTTTTTTTTTTTTTTTTTGAGGTGCTGAGGGGGAATGAGCAGCAGTGAACAGCGACACTCGGTGGGGAAATGGTAAAATTATGGGAAATAAAGGGAATTTCAGAGCCCTCTAGGGGTAAAACACCAGGACAAGGTTCAGATGAAATAACAGAAGTGAAATCCATTAAAGGAATTAAAACTTCCTTTAAAGTAGGAAAAAAACCCAAGAAATTGGGGATTTTCACATTTTTGACCAGAAAAAAGTGCTCAGATGAGACTCTGCATTTAATTAAATGACAGGAAAATAAAACCAGCAGCAAAATCCCACAAAATCCATTGGACTAAAACTGGAATAAGTGAGAAAAGAGCTGCTGGATCAGGACAACCATCAAGCACCTTTATTAATCTCCTGTAACGTTTTAACTGACTTTTGGCTCACCCCACTCTGCAGAAATTAAGAATTCTAAGCAGATATTTCACATAAAAGAATAATAATAAAAAAATTTATTATTTATAAATAACATAAAATTATTATTATACAATACACTATAATAATAATATAATAAATCATATTATATTATATATCATTATATAAAGTGTATAATTACATATTATGTACAATCATATATTAATATACTACTATAGATTAATATATATCAATCTATATTATTAATTATAAAAAATGTATTGATATGTTAGTATACATTTCTAAATAATATTAATATCGTACATAACGTTAATATGATGTATTATATTAATATAATACTGCTAATACATTAATATTAACATAAATACTGATATATAATTAATATAATACTCCCCTGGGGAATACTATCTTAATTATATAAAAATTAATATAATTTATTGATAAATAATTAGTATTATTATATCAATAGCGTAACTATAATTAAAATGTAATTTAAATGAATAAATATATAAATAATATTATAATTAAATAATAAATATATAAATAATATTGTAATATATAAATAATATTATAAATAATATTATAATAGTATTGATATGTTAGTATACATTTCGAAATAATATTAATATTGTACATAACGTTAATATTACGTATTATATTAATATAATACTGCTAATACATTAATATTAACATAAATATTGATATATAATTAATATAATACTCCCCTGGGGAATACTATCTTAATTATATAAAAATTAATATAATTTATTGATAAATAATCAGTATAATTATATTAATAGTGCAACAATAATTAATATGTCATTTAAACGAATAAATATATAAATAATATTATAATGGTGTTATGATTATACTAAACATCTATTAAATAATATAATTCCCCCCCTAGGGAGGAGGAAAAAAAAAAATCTCCATTTTGTAAGCGAAAAGCATTAATTCTAAAACGCTTTAAAAACACACTACCAGAGGCAGACAAGCAGCGAGGAATGAAAGGATGGTGAACTCACATTCTCCAAGAGCATCTCCCTCTCCTCCTCCACCTCGTGGCTCCACACTGTCATGTCGTGTTGGCTTTTCTGGGTCACTGTCAGCACCGTCAGACGTTTGGAGCTCGCCTCCGGGAACAGCGACTCGAAATCTGCAGTGGGCAAAGAGCAGGCAGCCCTGCAACACTGTCCTTTCTAAAGGGGCTGAGGGCCCTTGAACTTCAGCCATTTATTGCCTGAATAAATTAAAACCAAAAGTTGGAGTTTTGTGATTCTCCTGTGTTGTTTTGTTTAGTGATTCCAAAGGATCTGACCAACATTTCAGGCAGATTGCCCTTTTAGAATTGGTTTTGTTCTCATTTAATTTGTCATTTCCTTCCTAAATAAACTGAGAACACAAATTGAAAGTTTTGTGATTCCCATTTGCTGTTTTATTTGGTATTTCCAAAGGACCTGACCAACATTTCAGGCAGATTATCCTTTTAGAATTTGTTTTAGTCCTATTTAATTCCATACATTTCCTTACCGAATAAATGAAAACACAAATTGAAGTTTTGTGATTCCTGTTGTTGTTTTACTTAGAAATTCCAAATGATTTGACCAACATTTCAAGCAGATTTCCATTTTAAAATCTGTTTTATTCCCATTTAATTTCAGCCATTTCTTTCCTGAACAAATAAAAATCAAAAGTTGGAGTTTTGTGATTCTCGTGTGTTGTTTTGTTTAGCGGTCCCGAAGGATCTGACCAACATTTCAGGCAGATTGCCCTTTTAAAATTGGTTTTATTCTCAATTAATTTTAGTTATTTCCCTCCTGAGTAAATGAAAATACAAATTGAAATTTTTGTGATTACAGTTTGTTGTTTTATTTAAAAAATCCAAAGGATCTGACCAACATTTCAGGCAGATTGCCCTTTTAGAATTGGTTTTATTCCCATTTAATTTCAGTTATTTCCTTCCTGAATAAATTATAAGGCAACTTGAAATTTTTGTAATTCCGATTTGTTGTTTTATTTAAAAACTCCAAAGGATCTGATCAACATTTCAAGCAGATTTCCATTTTAAAATTGGTTTTATTCCCATTTAATTTCAGTAATTTTTTCCGTGAATAAATTCAAACACAACTTGAAGTTTTGTGATTCCCATTTGTTGTTTTGTTTTCCAAAGGATGTGAT
The DNA here is from genome assembly GCF_009819655.1 of Sylvia atricapilla. Taxonomy (NCBI): domain Eukaryota; kingdom Metazoa; phylum Chordata; class Aves; order Passeriformes; family Sylviidae; genus Sylvia; species Sylvia atricapilla. The sequence continues at coordinate 36,751,566 of NC_089146.1, forward strand.
CAACATTTCAGGCAGATTTCCCTTTTCAAACTGGTTTTATTCCCATTTAAATTGTACTTTCCTTCCTGAATAAATGAAAACACAAATCGAATTTTTGTGTTTTCAATTTGTTATTTAGCAATTCCAAAGGATCTGACAACTGGATTTTAGACAAGGAATTAAATCCAGAATTCCCCTGGCACTAAAACAACAACCGAAAATGACATTTGAAATTAAATATTATATATTGCCACCAGCAAAGCTTTGGTTTCCATTCTCAACAAAGGGATTTTTGTGATTATTTACCCTGAATTCACCTTTTCTGCAGCACACTCTGTGCTGTCAGTGGCAGGGCATTTCCTGCACCGCTTTTACACTTTAAAAGTTGGGATTTTCTTGGCTATAAATAAAATAAAATGAAGTGAAAACCTTTTCTCAGCAGCTCAGGACAGGCTTGCACTGCACACTCCACCTTGGCATTCTCAAAGTAGGTCTCAGCATTGTTGATCTGCTGCTTTTGGGGAGCAGCAGATCCCTAAAAAAGCCCAAAAATCCAAATTTTCCTCAGTTAATATCAAACAGGAATAACTCTGTACATCAAAATAGTGTTCAGTGATCAGAGGCACTTGAGCAGTTTCAGATGATTTGCAATGAGACTTCACAGATTTTATATTAAATATTAAAATAAGAATATTATTAAAAGCCAGTAAAGGACAATAAAGGACAGATAATAAAAGATAATAAAATAGATTTTGGTGTTACTTAAATCCACACAGAAATATTGATATTTAATAGAAATGCCAAAGTTTTGTATTTTATTGGATCTGTATTATGTTAAAGCAGAGTAAATTTCAATACAGAAATATTATAGCATGTAACAGAAATGTAATATAAATGTAGAATATACTATATAATATATATATTTTACATAATAGAAATACAGGATTTTTTGTTCATGATCTGAAATAATTATCTGAATTATTTAATACAAAATTAACTGATAAATTCCAGGCATTCCCCGATTCTAAATAAAATTAACTAAACCAGAATTTTCTGGTGGCTTTTTAGGAAAAAAAAAAAATAATAAAAAAAGCCCTTTTTTTTAGGGTTTTTTAGGATCCAGCCAAGCTGAAAATAGAACCTAGGCAGTTTCCAGAAGCTGATATTCCCAACCCCTTTGGGATCCAAATGCTCATTGACAAAATCCAGGACCCAGCACTTCTCCAATGGAGATTTTCTCCCTGAATCCCAAAATCTGAACATTCCAAACCCAGAGCCTGAATGTTGGGATTGTGCTGCAATTACCAATTGATAATTCTGATTGATAATGATGAATCTGATCCTCTTTTTGTGGGGTTGGGGGATTCCTGTGGGAATTCTGTGGGGGTTAGATCTAAACATTGCCCAAACTTTGTAAATCCTGATCCATCCAATAAAATCCTGAAGGAAACATTCAGTTTTACTCAGTAAAATTCAATTTTACTCATCTGAATCCCCTCATTGTGGGGCTGGGGGACTCCTGTGTCAATTCCATGGGTTTTTTAGATCTAAACATTTGCCCAAACTTTGTAAATCCTGATCCACTCAATAAAATACTGAAGGAAATTTCTAATTTATTCAGTAAAATGTGGTGAGACTTGGCAATCAGCAGATCTGGAGAGTGGAATTCTCCCATAAATCACTCCAAAAATGCTGCTTCAAAACAGCCTGACATCTTTTCTCCTAAAAAACCCAACTGTGGCACTTTTTGCTCAACCCAGTAAAGTTCAGATTTCCAGAAAAATCCCTTTTCCAGGCAGAAAGGAGAGCTCAGTTCTGCTTTTCTCCCGGAAAAAGGTTTGTTCTCACCTGGAATTCATTGATGTATTGTGCCATGACAAACTCGTGCCTCTCACTGGCTGAGGGCTCTGCTAAAATATCAGGGAGGCTCTTGGAAGTTTGGGATTTCTTCTGGGAAGCTGTGCCATGGAGGTGGCAGTCGAAGCCAATGTTCCCAGGCAGTTGGAACCTCTGATCCTGGGGACCAAAAGGTCCCATCACCTCGTCTGGCCACACTGTCCTGGGACCTGCAGAGATTCCAGTCAGCAAATCCCCCAAAAACTCCACAAAAAAGGAGGAAAACACAAGGGAAAGTGTCTCTCCCACAAGAGGCAAGCAGGAAAACCCAAGGGAAAATGCCTCATCCACAGCAGGAAAGCAGGTTTTCCTTTGGGTTGTCCTCTCTCCCATATGAGGAAAGCAGGAAAAGTCAAGGGAAAACCCCTCTCTCACAGGACAAAAGCAGGAAAACTCATGGGAAAATGCCTCTCCTGCATGAGGAAAGCAGGAAAACCCCAAGGAAAACCCTTCTCCTACAGGAGGAAAGCAAGAAAACCCAAGGGAAAACCTAAAGCAAAACCCCCCTCCCACAGGAGAAAACCCCAAGGAAAAACCCAAGGAAAAACCCCAAGGAAAAACCCCAAGGAAAAACCCCAAGGAAAAACCCCAAGGAAAAACCCCAAGGAAAAACCCAAGGAAAACCCTTCTCCCACACAAAGAAAGCAAGGAAACCCAAGGGGAAAACCCCAAAAGGGGGAAAACCCCAAAAGGGGGAAAACCCCAAAAGGGGAAAGAACCCAAAAGGGGGAAAATCCCAAAAGGGGGAAAATCCCAAAAGGGGAAAGACCCCAAAATGGGGAAAACCCCAAAAGGGGGAAACCCCCAAAGGGAAAATCCAATAGGAAACCCCCAAAGGGAAAATCCCAAAGGGAAATCCCAAGAGGAAAACCTCTCTCCCACCCCAGGATTTGATAAGAAACATCAGCACTGCCCAAATCTAAAACCCCACTCCCAAATTAGGATTTTAAAGGAAGAAATTTGGGTTTTTTTTCCTCACATAAATCAGGGGGTGCAGCAGCCACGTGAGGCTCATCTGAGCCCGAGGATCCTGCAGTGGAAAAAGCTTTGGCATTCCCAATCCTTTTGACTAAGGAATAAAAGCCTGGCAGGTAGGTGACCAATCTGGCTCTGTTACAGAGCACCTGAGGAGACAGAAAAAAAGAAAAAAAAATCAAAATAATAATTTAAACACAGCTTTGGAAGTCACCAGAAAAATCCTCCCTTGATAATTGTATTAAAATTTTAGTTATGACCAGCTGGAACATCACTATAGAGAAGTATATGATTGTTGTTTTTATATTTTGCTAGTCCAAGCAAAGAAAAAAAGCCCTAAAAATAGTGGTAATTTTAATTTTTTTTAAGCTTTAATTTTCATTTTTGTAGTACCACTTTTAAGCCTCTCACGTGAGGAAAAAGCCCTGAAAATTTAAGCTTATAAATAGAAATAAATAAAAATATTTAAAAATTATTTAAATATATATATAAACAAAAACTCAGTACCATAATTAAAGCTAAAACTAATTAGTTTAAATAGTTAATTATACAACTAAAACTAATATAAACTGAATTATGGAGAGGGATTGTCTCCAGGATTATTTCCATCCATGTGACCCCGGAAAACACAAATCCCACCTGGCACAATGTGGGTGTTTTTTATAAAATTCAACTTTTCAGGTGAGGAATAGCAATTCTTTGGAGAAAATCCCATAAAAAGGATTTTCCTCAAGTGCTGGAGGTTTGATTCTATAAAAATTTATGCAAGTTTACACCAAAAGAGGCACTTTCAAAAGTAACTTACTTTAAAAAAAAAAAAAATTAAAAATTGTATTTAAAGTATAGATCCTAAGGCAGCAGCAGGTTTCTCATCCAGCAGCTCTGTGTAAATATAAAATAATTTCTACCAAATTATGAAATACTTAAAAGCACATTTAATTTATGACTTCAATCGATTATTTAGAGTTCAAGCCTGCAGCTGTCTCATTGTGAAACAGCTTTAAAAGGTTCCTGGAACAACAAAAACCTGATCCCACTCGAATCATTTTTTTTTTTTCCCTATTATGCAAAGTCACTACTGAGATTAATTTCTGCATGATGACGATGTTATAAACAGATGTAAACAATTACAGCCGAGGTGTAATTAGCAGAAAAGAGCATTTTTCCTTATTATCAGCCTCACTTAACTGGGAGCTGTCACTAATTACAGCTCACTCAGGCAAATATTTGCACACCTGGCATTGCACAAGAACCAACCGCGAGGGAGATAAAGGAACTAGTCATGTCCTCGTGGCGAGAGCAATAAAAACAAAAAAAATCAATAAAAGGTGTTTAAATCAGCTGAGTGCTCCAGCAACGTGGAATTGCTTTTGGCTGAGGCCAGGAGAAGGGGAAAAACACGGGAATAAAACCGGATTTAATCCTCAGTGATATTATTGCTGGGATACTGGAGCTGAGGGAGGGCTGGGTTGGGGATATGAGGAAAAAATGATGAGGTTTGACAGAAGCTGTGGCTGCCTCTCAATCCCTGGGATAATGAAAGAGGTCCAGGGTGTTGGAATTAAAGTAGTTTTTTAAGTCTTTTCCCCCACCCAAACCTGTTTGTAACTCTATTTAATCCTCAACTCCGCCGTTCCCGGGATATCCACAAGACGCGGCGCCGCTCACTCACATTGGCCATGGCAGACGCTGCTCTCCCCTCGCTGACAGGCCCCGATACCCCTGCAAAAGAGCAGAGCGGAGGGGAGAGAACAGAAAACGGACAAGAAAAAAAAGAAAGGAAAGGGAAGAGGAAAAGGAGAAGAAGGCGCTGGACTCCCCAGCCCCGAAGCCGCCTTACACTCCACCCGCCCCACACGGCCTCCCCCGCGCTCCCCCGTGCCTCAGAAGCGGCGCTGGCGGGAACAGGCACCGACAGCTGACGGGAAACGAGAAGGAAACGGAAAAAGCGGAGAAAAAAAGCAGGAAAAAAGGAAAAGAAAAAAAAACCTCCCGGCCCCGCTCACCTCTTCCTGCAAAATGGCGGCGCTCACCCGCCCTCACCACGCCCTCTCGCGCGCCCCCAGGCTGAGCCAGTCGATGCGCCGACACCTCGATGGGCACGGGGCCGGAACCGATCGGAATCCGCCGCTCGGCGTTCGGTTGCTCAGGGCTGCGGGAGGGGCGGTGAGAGGCCGTGAGGGGAAGCGGCGATGGCGGCGGGGCCGGCGGGGCCGGGGAGGTTCCCGTGGGATCGGCGGGGCTGGGGTCGGTCGTGGCAGGGCTGGGGTCGGTCCTGGCGGGGCTGGGGTCGGTCCTGGCGGGGCTGGCGTGTCCCCTCGGTGCTCCCGAGCCGATGTTGCCCCGTGTGAGAGGCGGCGAAGGGCGCCCGTGGGTGCGGCAGTACCCGCGGGGGACACCAGGGGGGAGTCACGGAGCGTCAGCCGCCCTCAGGCCCCTGCCCGTCATTCCTGAGGATCCATAAAGTGGAAAACGGGGAGAAAAAGCGGAGAAAAAGGGGATTTATGGAAGGGAATTGAAAGGGTGGAGGTGATAAGGAAAAGCGCGAAGCTGTGGGTTCGCTGGGAATGGGGAGCATCAGTGACATTTCTGCCACAAAACTTCAGGGCAGGACCTCAAATAACTTATACAAGATAATAATAAAATGTTAAAAACTTTCTTCCATGGCTTCCCTCCCTGGTTTATTTTGGTTTTTTGGGGTTTTTTTAAATGGAAAAGCTCTGGCCAGGCTGCCCAGGGAATGGTCACAGCCCCAAGGATTAGAGTTATTCTTTCTTTTTTTTTTTTTTTTTTTTTTTTTTTTTTCCATTTCTTTGCTCTCTGTTCCAAACAGCGTTATTGCTTAAGGAAAGGGAATTTTAATCTCTCTCAAATAAAAGTTTGGGCGTTCCCATCCCTCGATGACTCTGCTCGAGGCCTTGAATTTATTTTCCTTCTAAACCAGAGGTTTCTGGGCGTTTATTTTGCTTTGCCACTGGTTTATTAGCAGAAATGTATTAACATAAACCAGTTCCAGAGGTTTCCATAGTTCAAAATCGGAGCAAGACATTGGATTCGTGTCCGTGGTAATAATACTCAGCCTTACAATGCCCTTACTGCATTTAATAAAGCTTCTGCTTTATTTTACCGGGATTGAGAGGAAATTGTGATATCCATTCCTAAACAATGTGAAGCATTAAGTAGCTATAATGTTGCAATTTCGATTTTTGGACTTGTCCGTGAGCACGTTTGCTCACTATTGGATGCCACTCAACCCTTTTATTAATTCAATGTTAGCACACTTAATTCTCGTTTTGCTTTGGAATGAAATATTCATGTGGAATGTCTGAACTTCAGAAAAAAAAAAAAAAAAGAGAAATGGGAGAAATTCGACTTTAACTCTTTACAGAATGTAATTTATGCCCTCTAATAGGAAGCACTCTGGATTAAATCCAGCCTCTATTGACTTGTCCTTAGGCAATCCCAATTTATCTGCTCTCCAGGGCTGCCACTTCCAGATACTCCAATCAATCCCTGAGTTATCAGCCCCTGACGTTTGTGGCCTGAATTCATAAAGATTCATTTCAATAAAGTTTCTAGTCAAAGGAGACTGCGAAATCAAACGATCCAATTACGGATTTATCAAATATTAATAAGGAAAAAAAAAAATCTTCCAGATCTTTTGGATGCCGACATCCTTCTCCCCTGGTGTCAGGAAAGTAATTAGCAGCTGGCTTTGATTAAATCCTTCCCTGGGAGATTGCTGCTCTCGGTTTGAGGCAGAGGAAGGAATGCACACGACAGGATTCCTGATTCCTCCTTTGAAAGCCTTTTTTTGGAGAAATCCACGTGGGTTCAGCTCAGGGAAACTCCTCTGTGCCCAAAACCTGCAGCGGTTCTGGAGGTGAACCTCAAAGTTCACGACCAGGTTTTTTCCTGCTGTTACTGAGACGTTCCTTTTCCTCAGGGATCTCCAGCATGGGAAGGAGCTGCTGGAGAGTCCAGAGGAGACCGTGGAGATGGTCAGAGGGAAAGGCTGAGAGAATTGGGATTGTCCAGCCTGGAGAGGAGAAGGATCTGGAGAGACCTGGCAGGGCCTGAAGGGGCTCCAGGAGAGCTGGGAATGTTCCCCTGGAGAAGGGAAGGCTCCAGGCAGAGCTGGGAATGTTCCCTGGAGAAGAGAAGGCTCCAGGAGAGCTGGGAATGTTCCCCTGGAGAAGGGAAGGCTCCAGGCAGAGCTGGGAATGTTCCCTGGAGAAGGGAAGGCTCCAGGCAGAGCTGGGAATGTTCCCCTGGAGAAGGGAAGGCTCCAGGCAGAGCTGGGAATGTTCCCTGGAGAAGGGAAGGCTCCAGGCAGAGCTGGGAATGTTCCCCTGGAGAAGGGAAGGCTCCAGGCAGAGCTGGGAATGTTCCCCTGGAGAAGGGAAGGCTCCAGGCAGAGCTCAGAGCCCCTGGCAGGGCCTGAAGGGGCTCCAGGAGAGCTGCAGAGGGACTGGGGACAAGGGCTGGAGGGACAGGACACAGGGAATGGATCCCACTGCCAGAGGCAGGGCTGCCTGGGGGATTGGGAATTGGGAATTCCTGCCTGGGCTGGGATTCCCAGAGCAGCTCTGGCTGCCCCTGGATCCCTGGCAGTGTCCAAAGCCAGGCTGGAGCAGCCTGGGATGGTGGGAGCCCATGGAATGGGTGGAACTGATGAGCTTTAAGCCCCTTTCCAACCCAAAGCATTCCATGATTCCATAATTCTCTCTTTCTTTGGGACCTTGCTTTCCTCTTGGCACCTTGAGCAGGCTGCAGCACAGGGGAGATCCTCAGGAACTTGGGAACTTTCTCAGTCACCACCACCCTCTGCCTGAAAACTGAACTCCAAATCTCATCTGGGATTCTCCTTCCATGCCCAGGCTTGCTGGATTCCTTGCTCTGGAAACAGAGGAGCCAGAAACCAAAAATTTGTAAAATCTAAAATGATTAAAAAATAATAAAAATAATTGTAAAAGCTGCTTTGATGCCCAAGACAAGCAAAAAGTGGACTTTCAGCTGTTTCCTGTCTCCTCTTCCAGGAACCCAGAGAAGCTGTGCAAATTCCATCCTTGGAGTCTTCAGAACTCTGGGATGAGATCCTGGAATTGGACTGGAAAGCCCCAAACCCATCCTTCAAGTGGATGTTTGCTGGTTTTAATCCCAGTTCCACCCTGGGAATCACCTGGAGGCACTGGGATTTTCCCTGGTGCTCTTTTCCCTTTGGATACAGAAGATGCTGGTTTAAGTAGTGATAAAAAAACCCTCGAGACATCCTTCATTCCCATTGTCCATTTATCTGTGCAATAATGATGGATCGTGCCCGGTGCTCCCAATTTTCCTAATGGCACCCATTAAACTTCATTAGGAGTGTGTTAAACCCGAGTTCAAATCGTTGGCATTGATTTTTTGCATCTCTAAAACCTGCTGGCAGCATCGGGAACTGAGCCTGCCTGGCATTCCAGCCACATTCCCTACCTTTCCAAAGGGATTGGGACAGGGATTGGGATCTCAGCCTGTGGTCCAGGGGATATTTAGGATCACCCCACAGAGCTGACACTTCTCAGCCATCCTTTGTTGCTGCCCCGGCCAAGGAATTTTTAACCTCCAAGCTCTTTTTAATTTTTTTTTAATCCATTTTATTCCCTGTATTTATTTTCCCCCACTCGTGTACTGGGGCTCCCCCTTGCCTTGACCTGCCAAACCTCGGGAATGAGGAATGTCTGTTCCTGAGTGCCGGGGAAACGGGGCTGGAGAAGGGAGGAAAAGTTTTAACGTGCTCTTTTCCCACAAAATAAACATCCTCTGGCTATAGGAAGAGTAAACTTCCCCTGGAAATGGATGTGTTTATATGAACAATCCCTTTCTTCTGGCATTTCCAGAGATTTGCTGGCTACCACTGGGAAAAGAGGCTTTTAAGAAAGCGGTGCAATGACACCAGATAAGTCCTTTGCATGATTTGTTTTCTTTTTGGGGAAGCCATTCCCCTCTGGATGGATGGCTGTGAACCTGAAAGGGATTTCCTCCTTTATCTCAGGGCCTCGGGAATGTCCATCCCAATGGGCAGGGCAGGAAAAGGCCTTTCCCCAGAAAACTGCTTTGCTGGGGATTGACTGGGAATCCTTCACCCTGTATCTGTAATCCTTCACCCTGTATCTGTAATCTCCCCGTTTGCATTTTTACCAAAGAGAGAATTTTATCCGCCTTCCTAAACTGGGATGTGCCATTTCCAAGGGCATTTTCCATTCCAATAGGAGCCCTAATGCAGGATTATCCAAATGGATCTGAGGCTGAGGCAGACATTAATTCACCTCAGTTTGGCTTAAAGACAGGGAAGTCGAGCTTTAAAAGCTTTATAATTTGCTTTTGTAGGGATTAAACTGGAATATTTTTTCCTGGGAAGTGTGAGCTGCTCCTCCTTTCTCACTTGGGGTGAGTGAGGAGATTCCCAATTCCTTTTTCTCCGGGTATCCCCTTCCTGCAGCACCTCTGGGATAATGCCACATCAAGCAGAGGGGAACAGGGAATGATTGCAGGTTGGATGTTTTGGGAGATATTTATATTTACCACTGGTCCTACTCCAAATTTATGGGCATTTATGGAATTTAGGTATCAATAATTCAGTGCTGAGGCTGTCAGCAAAGCTGGAGGCCAGAAATCACCTGGATTAAGTTTAATGTGACCTGGATTTGGTCCACACTGAGGCTGAACTTGGGAAAGGACTGGTTTGTATCAGGGCTGCATTTTCCTGAGGTCCCAACTCTTGCATGGAGAGATCCAGAAGGAGCAGGAGGATGTGGAGCTTTGCTGGTGGCAAAGACACCAGGCTCAGCAGCCTGGAATGCTCCAGGTCCTGCTGGTCATCTGAGCCATCCGTGTGCTCTGGAATGTCCTGGAATTCCAGACTCTGGGTGCCAAGTGAGGAGACAGATTCCCCTCAGAACTGGATCAAAACCAGCTTTTTATAGGCTGCTCCTATTTTGGCCAGTCTTTATCCATCTGGGAAGTGTTAGAAAAAAATCTGAGGAGGCAGAATTCCTGCTTTAAGCCAGTGCCATGCCTCATGGGCTACTTATTCCACCAGAATTCCTCACTTATTAGGGTTTGTTGTTTTTTTAATAGATGGGGTGGTATTTTTTAACCCTCACGGATGGGAAGCGTGTCTCACAAGGAGGTTTATGGCACCGTGTGCTGCCTGTGAGTTATGAGGCTGTTCCTGTCTGGCAGGGAATGAAAGAGCCCAGCATCTGGCAGAACGTGAAACCAGAAATCACTGAGCCTCCCCCTCGGAGGAGCTGGGATGGCTGATGGATGTTGTGATAAAACGACTCCTTTGACGTGTGAGGCAGGACAGTTGGAGGCCCTTTCTGCCCAGATTTATGGGGTTTAACCAAACCTCCCGGCTGGGAAGTTTGAGGGGATCAGTCGTGGTGCAGGGATGCTGAAAATCCCTAAATATTCCTCTTCTGTGCCATGTTTTAGGAGCAAATCTTAGCTCTGTGAAAAGGGAGGTCAGAATCCCCAGAAGTCCAGGACACGGTTCAGAAAAATCTCCTTGCAAAGCCTCATCAGGATTCTCCTTACCCACATTCGGAGCTCAGTGGAGGTTATGGAACACCTTCCAATGCCTCTGGTGAAAACTGGGGTAAAAACACCCATTGGGAGATATTTCCCATTAGGAATTCCCAGATATTTCCCCCTCTGACTCACTGAGTGAGGCAGATTCCAGGTGTGAACTCCCCTTTCCAGCACTGATTTGGTACTTGGGGGTAAAATTATTGCTGTAGAGACACCTTGGGTGGAGTCATGAGGTAAATAATTATTCAGATAATTATTCAGATTGCTGCTTTTTGTTCTGTCAGATACTTAAAGTTAAATCTCTTTACTCAGAGAATGTTTTTACTGTGGAGAACAAAACCCTTCTGCTGAAAAACCTGGTCAGGTGCTGTTAGCTAATTCTGTCACCAAACTCGTGTTCCTAATTTTTTGCTGATTTACCTCATTCACTTCAACACTTCTTTATCCTTCAGGAAGAATAAGGAGCAGTGCAATTTCCACAACACGTTCCTGGTGGGTTTAATAATCTCTTTTTTTTTTTTTTTTACCAGTTCAGGAATAACAAACAACCTCCTGACTTTGTCACTGCCAGGTTCCTTTTCTCGTGTCAGAATGACTCAAATCAACGACTGAAAAACTCCATTTTGCACGTGTCAACCTCCTCCTTTCGAAAGGTAACTCAAAATAAAGGCTCTTCGCTCTCTCACCTCGACTTCAGAGGGAAACATCAGACACTCCTCTTCAAGAGTTCTGATAGGAACAGATGAGACCTGTGAGATGATCAAAGGGAGAGGGAAGTTTGCTGAAATTCCCTGTCTGTGTGATGGAGCCATGGAATGCTGCGGGTTCCCACCCCGCACGTCAGATTTCAGCCTGCAAAGAGCAGCCAAAAGCTTGTTTGGAGCACGCTTTTGTTTGCATTTTTTTTTTAGCTGTCAGGGTCTTCCAAATGATTGACTAAAAGGAAAATCAGCGGGGTTAACAACTGGTTGATCTGTGGGGTAAATCAGAATTATCCTCTGGGATAAATAAATGCTGAGCCAAAGAAATGGGATCATTCCTGGTTCATTTTGCTGACTCCCTGATGATTTATTTTATTTGGTTTTTTTTAATTTTAAATGTCACTTACCTCCCCGACAGATGCACAACTTTGACAACCCCAGGATCATTTCGTTGGAGTCGAATTAATATTTCCTTCAAACTCGTAGATGAGCTCCAAAAACCCAGAGATGCAGCGATGTGCACACGATTTCCTTGAATTTGTAGGGGTTTTTTTTTTCCTTTTCCAACTCCACACAGCAGACCCAACATTTTGTGCTGTCTCCCAAATCTTTAGCTTTGACAGAAGGTACAAATCAGTGTCTGGTGTGTCTAACAAAAGGCAGCACCAACACATCTCTGTGTACTTGAATATTCAAACTTCACATCTTTATTCATCTCCCTCTGAGGGTTCCAAAGTCGCTCATCACCAGCTCTGGGGATGAAGCACACGAGCTGTGAGCTCAGGAGAGGTTTCTCCTCCACACAGGGGCCAAGGAGATGCTGCAGGTTGATGGTGAGATCATCGTTTCATCACCCCAAACTCAGCATCCCCCGGGAGCAATCCCAGCTCAGCTGCTCCCAGCCGAGCCTCAACAACTCGGGAGAAAGGAAAAAGGAGACTCCTGGCTCTGCCCGTCCTTCCTGCCCTGAATAAAACAACTTTTGGAGCTAATCAGTTCGAGGGAGGAAAGCCTCGGGGCGGAATGTTTTAGCTGAGTGAATCAGTTTGGTGTGGAGAACCAGCAGAAGGGCTGGTTTTTTAATAATATTAGGTTCTTTCTAAAAAAAAAAAAAGAATTAAAATTAGGTTCTTTTTTAAAGAATGTCTTTAAAAACGTCTCTTTTTCTGCTGTGCTGGCTTTTTTTCACCAGGGAGAAGCTGCCTTCGGCTCGCCCCTGGGAGCAAGATTTGGCTCTGGGTACACCAGTGGCTGCACCTATCTCCCTGTTCCTTTGGGAGCTTTTGGTGAATGAAGAAGTTCATGGGGGAAAAAATGCCATTTCTGGTTATTCTGGGTGGCTTTGGGAAGGTCACCGAGGCCGGGCGGCTGCGGGCTGTGACATCTCTTTTGTAGCACGTCGCTGCCTGCTGTGAGCATCCCATCCCTGCAGACATCCCGAGGATGTGCCCGAGTGGCTCCAGAGCTGTCACCCTCTGTCCTGACAGCGACAGGGCAGAGGAAATGAAGGCACCGCTCCCTGGGGCACCTCGTGAATATTTATGGTGGCAGGAGAAGGATTTCTCCACGGAGCTGCTCAGCCCCGGGGGTGGGAGGATCTGGAGCTGATTCTGCTGTTGCTGTTTGATTTGGGAGCTGCCAGGAACCATCCAAAAAAAGCCAGAGGAGAGCTCTGGGTGCACGGCAGTGATGTGGCTGTGACAGCCACCCCAGCCAAGGCCACATGTCCCTCGCTGGGCTGTGACAGCTGTAGCTGCTCGGGAGCTCCGGGGCTGGGGACAGCAGGGCACAGCTGGTTGTAACACACTGATCACTCCAAAGACACCCCAGGGGCGAGAAGAAGGAAGAAAGAATCAGTTCAGATCAGCCAAGGAGCTGCTTAGGCAACCCTGAGCTCCTTGGAGAGAGCCCAGCTCTGGCACGGGGTGCCCAGAGAAGCTCTGGCTACCCCTGGCAGTGTCCAAAGCCAGGCTGGATTAACCTGGGACAGTGGAAGGTGTCCCTGCCCATGGCACAGAATGGGACAAAACGGACTTTTAAATCCCACCCCAAAGAGTCTGATGGTTTTCTGTCCCCTCTGCTGCCCGTGCCCCTCTCTGTCCCTTCCAGCCCTTCTCCTTGCCCTTCCGTGCCTGTGGAGCAGTTTAACCACTTGGCAGTGTTTAAACCCAGCCCAGCATCCCTCAGCAGCAGCAAAAGCCAGTGCAGTGTGTTTGTGCACTGCCTGCTGATTGCCTGGGTCGGAGGAAAGTGGGTTAGACTCAGATTATTGCCTTTGTCCACGTTCCTGACCTTTTCCCTGGCATACTGCGTGGCCCGCGGGCGGAGGAAGGAGGATTAAAGGTTAAGGAACCTCTCTTGAAAGAGTTAGGATGCCTAAATGTTTAAAATGTTTCCTTTCCCCAGTAATTCCAATCTATATTAAAGCTAAAACCCTTCTGAGAGGTAATAAAACAGAGCAGTGGAGGAGATCATTGGGAAGATTAGGAAGAAGAGACTTAAGAGCTTACTCTTGATGCTTCTGGGTTTATACTTTGTTCTTGTTTTACTCTGTCAATCTCTTCAGTGTTTCTCCCAGTGATTTTATTGTGTTTTAATGGAGCAGGGATGGTGCTGCAAACTCCCAGGGAAAAGCTTGTTGTCGTTGAGTGGAGGGGGGAAGAACATTCCTTTGCACATTTTTCGGTGTTCCTGTTATATCTCAAATTTAGAAAGTAACAAGAAGCAGCATTCAGTTTTCATTAATGCTTCAGGCTTTGGGGGTGGGTTTTTTGGGTTGATTTTTTTTTTTTTTTTGGCACATATGTTTTCATTTCCAGGCATCTGAAGGAGAGTTGAAATTCCTCCTTCCCAACCAGCACTGGAGGACACCAGGACCAGCAGATTCCTGGGATTTTGGTGCCAGGTAACCTCCTTTGTCTGCTTGGGTTATCCCCAAACCCAGCAGCAGTGAGAAGCACAGAGATGGTTTTTTTGGGACAAAGGGTCGTGCTGTGACTGCTTCCCTTATGTGAACATTCCTCCTGACACAGCCTGGCTGGTGGCCCACATTAATTTGCTCCGGAGGGAAAAAAAAAAAAAAAAAAAAAAAAAAAAAAAAAAAAAAAAAAAAAAAAAAAAAAAAAGGAAGAAAAGAGATGATATTCACATTCTTGGAGGAGTTGTGTATTCCATCTGGATACTGCAAACCTGTGAACCCTGTCCAAATAAAAAACCTTGCTTGGTTTTTGTGCATCTTGTCAGTGAAATATATCCGAGAGCTCCCGAGGCAGGAGCGTGAGGGTGTCTCATGCCCATCACAAGGAATGCCCTTGGGAGACACTCCCGTGGAGCATTTGCTCCCTGATTCAATCCCAGCAGCGTGGAATTCTGCCTGGGATGGCTCACAGGTTGGCAGGAATTCCGTAGAATTCCTGTGGAAATGTGTTTTGTCAGCTGGGGTGTGAGCAGCCCTCGGAGCTCCGGGCCCGGTGCTGCGCTGGCACTGGGGGGACTGGGGGATGCTAAAAGGCTCCTCTCCCTCTTAATTTCAGGGTTTCTATGGAAACAGATCCCGAGCAGGAATGGTTCTTCCCTGCTTTTTCTCATCCTGGTTTCGTCAGTGGGAAAAAGTGAAAGTTGGGATGAAAGCCAGGGCAGGCAGCAGTAGGTGTTGCTGTGGGAGCAGGTCCTTGCTGCTCACGCTCCTCTTCCAAATCAAAATACGTGGAAATAGATACTCCAAAAGCTTAAGTTCTTATCTGGGATGTGATTCGTGAATTTTATTCAAAAAGTGACTTTTGTGACCATGACTTCAGGCAGAGCATTGCCACCAGCTGGAAGAGAAGGAAGCTGCTGAGTTTTCCAGATTTCTCCTAACCCCCTGACCTGGAGCACCTCGGGTTTCAGGAGTAAAACCCCAAACTCTGAGCACTGCGCCATCATGAAAATAAAATATTCTTTTTGGGAAAGAGAATTTGGAGGAAAAGAGTTTGGGGGCCTGGCCTGTGTTTGTCAGGGAGATGAAAACCAGCAGCTTTTTGCTGTCTGAGGCATTTGGGTCTTGTCTTCATCACCACAAGAAGTGCAGGATGAAGAGGTGCAAGCTGGGGGTGAAAGTTGGGAAGAGCAATCCCTCTACAAGTCATCAGTGAAGCAGCTTCTTGGCAATAAAAACTTCAGGAATTGTTTTCCCTTTGGTGATAAACTTGGAAGTCTGGACGTTTAGTGCTTGGCTGGAAAAAGACCTGGACCTCTGGGGGCTGCATGACCTGGTGCATCCAATGGATTTGGTGCTTTTTATTTATTCCTAAAACTCCTGGTGGCTGTCACTCCGTGTCACAGCAGGGTCACAGGCTCCCCTCTGCTCCAGGTGTTCCTTGTCTTTGCTCCAAGGTGTCTCCACTAACGGATCACGTTTTGTTTCATACCTGTCTTGGCGAATCCTTCAGGCCCAGCTACCCCAGCACCTGGCAGAAATGAGGAATAAACTCCAATAATTTAGGTTGTTACTGGTCAAACTGGGCTGAACCTCTGAGAGGAGGGAGTGAAAAGGGAAGGAGGATGGTGAGCACGTGGACAGGTTCAATCCCAAACCAAACAGGAGAGTTTCTCACAGGTTGGCTTGGGGATAATTCCCTTTTTGGGAGATGACTCCTCTCGGTGTTCAGGGACAAAGAACAGAGCTCAAGGAGATGATCTTCCTGTTCCCTGTGGCAGGAGGGAGAGCTGGCCTTGCCCTCCTTGTCACCCTGAGAAGGGAAAGCAGAACTCTCCAAGGATTTTGAGGCTTTTCCCAACTCTTCCCTTCCAGAGCTGGGTTGGAAACCCTGATGGGATCTAAGCTGGGTGTAACTCTTATCAGCACCTTGTCACGGTGCTCTTCTACAGCCAGCTCTGCTCTGTGTCCCTGGTCCCATCCTCTCTGATCAAACGGAGATTTCACTAGGAAAATCTCTGAAATCTCTGCTGCTTTGTTCACCCAGAAAAGAAAGAGTTAAACCCTTTTTTTTTTTTTTTTTTTTTTTTTTTTTTTTTTTTTTTTTTTTTTTTTTTTTTTTTTTTTTTAAGGGCCTGCCTTGCTGTAAGTTTTGGTATTTAAAATTAATGAAGAAAATGAGAAAATAATGTGGCTCGGATTACTCCTCCTCAGCTGTTTTGCTTTTTCTGGCAAATTGTTCCTTGTAGACGTCTGGCATTTTATTTCTTTTTGGGATTTTTTTTTTTTTTTAAAGCACTGACATCTCTCATCGTGCTCTATATAACTCTTTCTTGGGAATTATGTGACGGGTGGATGGCCCCTCATTCCTGGTCCTGCTCCTCAGGGCATCCTTTTGCAAAGCCCTTCTCCCCCTCTTCCTTCCCTCCTCCAACCTGTGGGCGTCTGACTCAGAGAGCTGGAGACTCGTTCTGGAGTCTTCACGTGTAACTTCTCATTAATTAACTTGTGACTCAACATGTTCACGTTAGAAAAGATGGAATTTGCAGTCTTGCTTTTGCTTTCCCTGTTTTTTGGTGCCTCGAGGGTGAGTGGTAGAATTCCTTTGGAGACGGTAACATTTGTGGGATAGATCAATTTGTAGTTGCCCCATCCCTGGAAATGTTCCACGTCAGGTTTGGAGCCACCTGGGCTAGTGGGAGGTGGCCCTGTCCATGGCAGGGGCTGGAATGGGATGGTTTTAAGGCCTCCTTCCACCCAAACCGGTCTGGAATTCTCATTGTAGGGCTAAAGAAGGTTCTGGCCCCAGACTTGGGCTTGAAAGCAAAAGATCTGGAAGCAGCGAGGTTTTGCATGAGTGCAGCTGCAGTGGTGGGAACTCCTGTGCCCCTATTGCCCTGCTCAGTGGGGTTGGCCTTGTCTCCCAAATTCTCCGGGTCAGAATCCTGGCACTGAGCTGGCTGTGCCAGCGTGGTGGGTTGGGCATCTTCCATCACGTTGGATTGAGTTTCTTCCATCACGTTGTGGTGGGCATCTTCCATCATGGGGGGTTGGGCATGTTCCATCATGTTGAGTTGGGCATCTTCTATCAAATCAGGCATCTTCCATCATATTGGGGGCCTTCCATCACGTTGGATTGGGCATCTTCCATCACGTTGTGTGTCTTCCATTATGTTGGGTTGGGCATCTTCCATTGCTTTGGGTTGGGCACCTTCCATTGTGTTGGATTTGGTGTCTTCCATTGCTTTGGACGTCTTCCACCATGTTGGGTTGGGTGTCTTCCATCACGCTGGGCTGGGTCTTCCATCACGTTGGGTTGGGGGGTCTTCCATCACGTTGGATTGAGAGTCTTCCATCAGGATGGATTGAGGGTCTTCCATCACGTTGAGTTGGGTCTTCCATCATGTTGGGTTGGGTGTCTTCCGTCATGCTGGGCTAGGTCTTCCATCAGGTTGGGTTGAGGGTCTTCCATCATGTTGGGTTGGGGGGTCTTCCATCACGTTGGGTTGGGTCTTCCATCACGTTGAGTTGGGTCTTCCATCATGTTGGGTTGGGTGTCTTCCGTCATGCTGGGCTAGGTCTTCCATCACGTTGGGTTGGGGGTCTTCCATCACGTTGGGTTGGGTCTTCCATCACGTTGGGTTGGGGGTCTTCCATCACGTTGGGTTGGGCATCTTCCATCAGCGACAGGTCCAAATTCCCACATGTCCCACATGCAGAAGGCCCAACCCCTCCAAGTGTCAGACTTGTAAATGAGGAGGTGTTAACGAGCGTGGGGGCTCCTGGCAGCAGCTCCTCCATTCTCCTGAGGTTTGGGAAGAGCTGGGTGTCCAGACACCTCCTCCATGGGAGCAGGGCAGGGGAGTGGTGACCATCCCAAAGGAGACATTTCCAATGGATTTGTCCCATGCCTACAGCCACCCGTGTGCTCTTCAGAGGGAACCTCCCTCCTCGTGGACTTAAACATCCATAAAACCCCCCAGGTTTCTCTTTCTTCCACTTTGCACTTTAGGAACCGTTGGAAAACTGAAGGAAGAATTGTTTAACTGAAGCAATTGAGCTGAGCATCCAACTAACTGCAAGCCCAGGGCCAAACCTCTGACAGGAAAAACAACCCCAAACCCTCCTGCACCCAAATAAGACCAATAAAAGCTCCAAAGTTAATCTTTAACTTGAGCTCGCAGGATTGGGGTTATTAAAGTTATTAAAATCCAGTTGTTGGAGGGCTGGGGGACTCAGTAAAGGAATCTGTGGCTCAGGGAGGAATTTTGCCCGGGGGGATTTCCTGGTTAATGCAGCTGTTGACTGGCAAATTGCTTCTCTGGGATGTTTCCACATGGAATTGCTGCTGCTGCTGCTGGAGGTGAAGGCAGAGAGTGAGAAAAACTGCCAATAATTCAACCCCTGTGTGGGATTCAGGCTCCTGGTGCACTGTCCCAGCTATAAATATTAAACCTGGATTTGGGATGGGATTTCAGCGTGGCCTGCTGGCTCCTCTTCCCGACCTCATCCATCTCCAAGCAGGAGGGGTGGGCTGCAGGATGCTGCTCTCCTCTCCTTATCCATTTTCCCTCTCCTTATCCATTTCTCCTCTCCTTCCATTAATCACTCTAATGGCAAACTGGGGGGAAAGGAGTTTAAAAATCCCTATTTATCTGTAGGAACATGTCAGAATCAGAGCCAGCTCTGCCTCACAGCGCCTGGAGGGGGTGGAAAGGCTCTGGATTTTGGGATCTGGGGGATGAAAGATCCCCCACTACTCCAAGTCTGCAGGGAGGTGACTTTCCAGGGTCACAGAGTGCTGGATTTATCCCTCTGAGGGCTCTAAACCCTCTTTGCATGGGGCACGTTTGAGTTATGAGTTGCAACTCCAGCGAGTCCCCACGTCTGGGCAGAAATGATCCCCCAGCTCATTGTAAATGCAGGCAGGCCTGCAGTAAATGGCATTCAATTAGCAGAAAAAAGCTTGGAAAACCAGATTTTCTTTGCCGTTAGGAAGGCTGGAAGAGGGGGAAGAGGGCAAGCCTGGGGTTGCTGAGCCAGACCTGGTGCCTGATTTGTGCTGCGCTGCGCTCTGGTTTACATTAAATTTTAGATTGTGTAAGATTGGAACAGAGTCTGACTGATTTAAGTTGTACCAGGCTGAATTGTGAGTCCCAGCTCCGATAACTAAATATTTCTTGCCAGGCTGCAGAGCGTTCTCCTGTTAGACAGGAGATATCACCTGGTAATGTTTCCTTTCATGAGAAAATTCATCTATTAAACCTATTAAACCTATTAAACTAAGTTTGTCCTATAAAAACGCCATCTATTAAACCTATTAAACCTATTAAACTAAGTTTGTGCTATAAAAACGTTATTTTTTGAGCAGACAACAAGTTTTTTCAACCTGCCTACCACTGCTGTGGCTGCCTCATCCCTGGAAGTGTCCAAGGCTGGGTTGGACAACCTGGAATTGTGGAAGATGTCCCTGACCATGGAAGGGGTGGAACTGGATGGGCTTTGAGGTTTCTTCCACCCTAAACCACTCCACGATTCCCTGATTTGGAGTTTTCACTGAGAACACAAACACTTCCAGCCAATACTTTTTATAAACCCCTGAAATAATTTCATTTTTTTGGAAGGCCTTTTCAGAGAAGGGGAAAAAAAAAAACAACCCAACAACATTGGAAGTGCTTTGCTGGCTAAAGCTGAGAGAAAATTCTGTGCTCCTTAATTCCCTTGTAGAAATGTGTTTAGTTCCATAAAGGCAAAGGTGCTGCAGGTGTGTGAGGGGGTGATAAGTGCCGCTCACACACTCAGCGAAGCCATGTGGAAATAAACGACCACATTCCCGACGATTTGAAACTCCTGACAGATCCCTTATGGGAAGGAAACAGCCAGTCCAAACAGACTCAGCCCTGAACTCGTGTTTAATGGATGAAACTCTCCAAAGCGCGGCAGGAAAAGGCGAAATCCGCGTTTGAACGGAAAAGTCCCGACTTTGCAGCCAGGAATTCTAACAATTATTACACAGCGCTGGTTTCCTTCCCCTTTTCCCATCGTGTCCAGGCTGCTGTGATGGATGCACCTCACTCCCAGAAGGAGAGAATCTCCATCAGGAATGCAATCCCCCCCTTCCCCAGTTATTGGCAGAGCGCAATCATTAGGCTGATTCTCCTCCATAATGAGGTGTTGTGGAGTACAGCTCCATTGAAAAGCCTTTAAATAACGTTAGCATTGAATGTAATAACCTTCCAGGGAAATCAAATCCCTCGCCGCCTCTGGTTCTGCCTCCTGAAAGGGAATCAATTTTCTTTGCCTGATGGCTTTCCCCAGCACTTAACACGGGTGGGGGGAGGCACTCATTGTGAGGGTTGCCCAGGAATTGCCTCCTGAAGGTCAAATCTTAGGGGAAAAAAAAAAAAAAAGAGAAAAAAAAAATGAAGGGAAAGAAAAGAAAACAAGGTTTGGTGACCCCTATCCTGATGGGAAGGACCTGCTGCAGCTGCTGGGCTGGGGAGAGGGGCCGGGACGCTCATGGTAGGGTTTGTTTGTAGGGTTTTATTACGGGTACAATGAGTCTGTATGTGTGTCTTCCTTAAAATTCCAATCAGGAGGGCAATCCTGGCCTGGATTTGGGCTGGGTGGCTGTTTGGGTGTCCCTGGTTTAGCTGCAGCATCCTTGGCTTGCACAGCCAGAGCCAGCTGGAGCATCCAGCACGTTGTTTCCCTCACTTTGGAGACAAAGCGAGGCAAGGAATAAATCCAAAAATCCCGCATTCCTGGCTGGCTGTTCCGTGGCTTCGCAGGGAAATTCCCAGCAAAGTGCAAAATCAGGGAGCCCTTTAATGCCACACTTAATTCCCCTCCTTGTGGAGCATCCCTGTGGCTGTTCCCTGGATTTGCTCCGCTCTGCAGCTGTGAAAACCGGGAATGAGCATTTTGGGGTGACCCCAGGAGTGCTCAGGCCACTCTCAGTTCCTGTAGCACAATCCCCAGGAAGTCAGGATGGATCAGCTTCCAAGGATAACAGGATTCGACCCGGGATGGATCCTCTGCAAAATGCAAAGGGCAGGGGTTGTGCAGGACAGGGAATGAAAAGTCAGAGTGGGGGTTCAGGCGCTGAGGGGGAGCATTTCCCAGGAAAATCCCACTCGGAAATCGCTCTCCCCATAAAATCCCAACTGCAGAGTGTCACCATAATGCGCCCTAATGACAGGGAGGAGAGGGGGGGCACTTTTAGAAAGTGGTTTTAAAAAAAGCTCTGGAATCCATCTGGATTCTCTTAGGAACAAGCAAAACCTCATCAGGGACCACTTCAAAGCCCATTTCCTCCTGCTTAAATTATCTCGTGTGCGCCTGCTGCTGCATGGACATTGTTCCATTAGGGATGAGTCTTTACTGTGCCTGATCTGAGCCAACTGCACCGTATTCCAGGAGTGTTTTCCAGTTTGTTGGAAAAGACAGCTTGGCTGGGCTTTGGAGGTGGATGTAGAAGGGAATTCACAGCCCTCCTGCTTGATGTCCTGCCCAAAGGCTTTGGGGAATGGAATTAATTGGGGTTTTTTTTGGGAAGCATGGTGTTGTTATAATTATAATAGTGTGAGCTGTTTTAATGGTGTTGAGTTTTAATTTATATTTATATTTATACTTATATTTATATTTATATATCCACATAGACAGATATAGATATATAGAGATATAGATGATATAGATATCTCCATATCCATATTTATGTTTTTATTCATATATATATCTATATATCTATATATCTATATAGATATATAGATATATAGATATATTCTTTATACATATATATCTATGTATTTATAGAAATAATGTATAGAAATAGTGTGAGCTATTTTAATGGTGTTGAGTTTTAATTTGTATTTATATTTATATTTATATCTATATTTATATCTATATCTGTCTATATCTATATGGCTATAGATAGGTATAGATATAGATAGATATAGATATAGATATAGGTATAGATATAGATATAGATATCTCCATATTTATGTTTTTATTTATATCTATATATCTATATATCTATATATCCTTATCTTTATAGAAATAATGTATGTGAATGTATTTTATCTACAGGCCATAAAAATTCATAAGGAAGAGTTTATACCCCCAAAACTTTGCTCTGCCATAAAAATTCATATTGTGTGGATGTTGAAAGAAATGAGGTTTTCAGGGAGCTGAAGTTCGCTCCTACTGGAGGTGAAGTAAAGCTGTGTGCATGATGAATTTTTAAAGTAATTAATGGGTGAAACTGAAAGTAGATTCAAATGAAATGATTTTTTATTTCTTTAGTGTCAACCTAAATAATTTCCTTATATCCCAGAGGAGCTCTGGAGGGGAATTTTGGGGTTGGTTAATCCTATTGATGTTTAGCATCTTTTTATTTTCTCCAAGTGGATCAATTTTTCCATCTTGGAACGAGGCATCGGGAGGAAACATTCTGAATCTACTAAATTCAGAATTCACATCTCATCCCTTCCAAAACACCGCTCTGCTAATTTTAAATTAATCCCTAAATTTATGCTCCACAGAAGGGAAACAAGTGGCAAGAACAGACTCGAATTTTTGGCTGAGAATTTCGAGATGCAGCCCTGGGGAGGAGCTGGAAGATGCCGGTGGATCCTGGGGAAGGGGAAGAGGTGACACCTGGGACATTTTGGAGAGGTTTTGCCCCTTTCCCACACAGATTCAACCCCTCTCCTTGTCCAAGCCCCATTTAAGAAAACAAAGAAAATAAAAACACAGCAGCACAAAGCCTGTCTCGAAATCCTCACAGTGATCCAACCTTCCACTGAAATAATCTGAAAAATTCCACAGAAAAATTCCTGTGTTTTCAGTGAGGCGTTTCAGGTATTATATCAGACCTGGATTTTTTGCTAATTCTGTGCAGACAGAAGAAAAAAAAAAAAACAAACCACCAAAGCCACAAAACAAAGCAGGGATGAGATTTTCCCCAGCCCTTTTTGCTCAGTAAAGGGAATCGAAGATGAAACGTTTACGATGTGCCGCAAATCAATATCAGCCTGGCAAGGCTTTGACACGTTCCTACCTTTTGTGAAGGAGTAAAGAGGATGGAAAATACATGGAAAAACAATATTCCAGAGCACAGACACCTCCGTGTGTGATCTGATGGGGAGTGAGGGATGTGCCCCCAGCTGGGAACACGCCAAACACGACCCGAAGACAAAGAATTCAGAGCTGGGATGAACCAGCTCCCTGTGGGCTCCCTCTTATTAAAACAAATGATATTCGTGCTTTATGAAGTTCATTTATCCTACAGATGAAGAGTGAGGCGACTTTTATTTTATTCTGGCTTGAGAATTTTTATTTGCTTTAAGTATCTGAATAGCCAAACCATGGTGAGGGCATGCAGCAAAGCCTCCCATATCCAGGTTTTTCCATGGGTGCCAGGAAAAGGCCAAGGGACCACGGCAATAAATAAAATCTGGGGGTTTTAGAAGATCTAACTTAAAACATAACTCCTGCTCCACTGCTTTGCTGTAAAATGGGGGTCCCAGTGTGGTTTCTCACAGTTTTAAATCAGCCAGGGTTTAGACAAGGCTTGAGAGGGATTTTTGGCAAGATGTTGGTGAGGTTTGACGAGGCTTTGACAAAGAACCAACAAAAATCAGTGGGTTTGGCTCACATTTGGATTTGCACGGAGAGTGAGGACACACAAAAACAAGGACATTTTGGCAAGGGCCAAATCCCTGCCCTTTTGGGCCCCTGCAAACCCCAAATGGGAGCTGCTGACTGTCAAATACTTTTTGGGAACGAAGGAGAGGATGGAGCAGCTCGTGCTGTGCCTGATGGAGGGAGGCAGGGAAGAAGGGCTCTGGGCAGGGTCTCAAATGCTCCTCATTGTCTCGTAAACTCTGCTAATAATTTAATTAATCTAAGAAGAATAATTTTTAAATTAATTTAGGAAGGATTTCTTCCCTGTGAGGGTGGAGAGGCCCTGGCACAAGTCTCCCAGAGAGGCTGTGACTGTCCCTGGATCCCTGGAAGTGTCCAAGGCCAGGCTGGATTAACCTGGGATAGTGGAAGGTGTCTCTGCCCATGGCAGGGGTGGATTGGGATGGCCTCTCATGTCCTTCCCAACCCAAACCATCTGGAATTCTGTGATCCTATAATTTAATGAAAAAGGTTGGAAACCACTTGATGGAGCTTTTCCCTTGGGATTTTAATTCAGTGCGTTCTGGGTCTTACAGAACTGGTTTGGCGTTTAAAGGACCCAGAATTCAGGTGGTTGTGGTGCGTGTTGGGAATTTCCAGCATCCCTCACCTCACTGTGACACGAGTGATGCACTCATTTAAATAAAGCCACAATGGAAAGCACGGTTCTTATGGAAACCAGGATCTGCGTGGATGGCATTAAACCTCTCTGATTTACACACATTACTCACGGAAAGATGGACTCTGAAGAGCCCAGAAGAGAAAATGAAGGTGTGATTTCCTCAGCTGCCACTCCCGGGCCCGTCCTCTGTAATTTCAAAAGGCACAAACCCACTTCAAATCCTGCTGCAATCTTCCCGTGCCTTTGTCTGCTGTGACTTGTTACTCTCCGTCCTCCCGCCTTCCCTGCAATCTTCGGGCTGTTTAGGGCTAGGATAATGTAATCCAATTTTCTTTGTTGCCATGAAGGCCTTAATTAGGGCTCCACGGGATGCTGTAATCAGAGCAGGTCGGGTTTCCTGCTCCACATCCCTCAGTGTCCTCTCACAGGCCAGAGGTCACCCGTGGGATGAATTTTATCCGCTTTTTCCTCCGGCAACACAAATTGTCAGCTGGCTGGGAATTTTTCCCTTTCTCCCGTGTCACCCAAGTTTGCCTGCTTTTCATTGTTTGTACTTCATTCTCACGCAGCTTCAGGAAAAACGAGGTGGGTTTTTAGAACTTATCTATTTTGTTTACGTATTTCCCCTCTGGGAGGAGGAAGGTGATCGATGGTGATGTTCACCAACGAGGTCGAAGAGGTGGCAACTTGGGTAGCCAATCTTGTCAAAGTGTATATAAAATGGAGTCAGAAAAATAAAGATCAGAACTTTCCTGCTGACCTTCCTGCTGCCTGCTCGTTCTTTGGTGTCCCTAAGGGCGACACTCTCTGTCGAGGTGATTTCCTGCAGGAATTTGGTGATCCCTCCTTCCTGCCAGCACTGATAGCATTGTTCCCATGTGGATTTTCCCCCTTTGGCATTTCGCAGGAAGAGTTTTCCTTTAGCCCAGCCCTGTGTGGTCGGTGAGCTCAGAGTGAGCAGGGGCATGGCAAAAGTGTGGCAAAAGTCACTCTCAGCTTTGCTTAATTAACACTGGGCCTGTGTCTAAAGCAGAAAAAAAAAAAAGAAAAAAAAAAAAAAAAAAAAAAAAAGAACGTTTTTTGGAGGTTATCTTGTGTTTTCCAGGGAAATTTTTATCAGAAATACATTTTTATTGCAAAGCTGGTGTTGGCTGGTGTCTTTGTGTGAGTCCAAATCACCTCCCCAGGAGGGGATGGGATGGGGTGGGATGGGATGGGATGGAGCCAGGATTTGGAGGTACCTAAAACCTCCAGCATTTTGGGGATCAGGAGGATTTTTCAGCCCCAGCATGGGCACTGAGAATCGTGGGATCAGAGAATCATGGAACCAAAGTATCACAAAACTAGAGAATCATGGAACGATTTGGGTTGGAAGGTCCTTAAGTCCCATCTCATCCCACCGCCTTCCATGGGCAGGGACACCTTCCACTACCCCAGGTTGCTCCAGCCTGGCCTGGAAATGGATCCTGTGCCAAATGTTTTCCTTCTGGCTGTGGATTCCCAGCATTTTGTGTCCAGCCTGGCTGGAGACAGGAAGCAGGAATGCACTGGGAATGCTGTCCTGGGATGTACTCCTGCTCCACCTGAACATTGCCAGGCTCTCCTGGGGTTGGGCTGGGCCGGTTTCTCTGCTGGAAAAGCAAATTAAATCTCTCCTGTTATCGGATCATTCCCGAAGTTTCTTTCCAGCGTGGCTTCCACAGACAAAGAACCTGAGCCTATTCCTCCCCTCCAAGCTCCAGGCTGGCTGAGGGTGGGATTTATCCTCCTGTTAAATGTTCCTGTGGGATTTTCCAACGCTGCCCTTTTAAAATAAAAGCCCAGCATAGATTATAGCTCTTCTCCAACTTTAATCCCTAAATATATTGGGAATTATTTTATTTTCCCAGAAATACCATTTGTCTGGTGTGTCGATGACCCCGGGGAGCGCTTTTAGGAATGTCCTTCACAAAGGGAATCCAGCTGGGTGTGAAATGAGCCCTTTTGTCCCTCAGAAAGGCGGGATGGGGGTCGGGGATCGATACATCCCTGCCTCTGGAATAGCCCGGCCACAGACCTGGCAACAATGGGAAAAGAGGTTCAAAAGATTCCTGCTGGATGCAGCCAACGGCAATTAAAAATAATCACCATTTTAGCAGGAGATGAAATTGCTCCTGTTTTAGTGCTTCAGCTGCAGCCCCGAGCCGGGAATGGTGCCCTTGGATGCCGTTCCTCTCATCCTAAAACCTCACAATAAAATCCCAGCTCCACACAAATCCGGCCAAGCTCTGGAATATTTGTGAGCAAGGCTCTCCCATGACTCCAAGTGGAGTCATCCATCCTGGAAATAACCTGGGCAAAGCAGCCCTCAGATCTTTTTGTCATTTCAAATTAATTGATCCACGTTTCTCCAACTCCCAATTCCTTGTTCTGGAGTTGTTTGTTCATTTTCCTGCAGCTTCTGCTGTTTGCCAGCATTTATGGCCCAACGCAGGAGAGGCAAAGCTCTGTCTCCAGCAGGGAAAACACCCCGAGTTATTTGCATATATGCAAATCAAGTGACTTTGCAGAAATTTTGGGAATGGGGACAGCTTATGGAGCTGGGAAACTCAGTGTCAGTGGGGAAAAAAACAGGGGGAAAAAAATCTCCTTTGCTCCACATCTTCTTTCCATTTGGAAGCCAATCCATGTAAAATCTGCCATAATTGTTTCCTCTGCAAAAGAAAAAAGTAAAAGAGGTTGAATTGTGGTGTTTGTGCCGTTTGTTTCTCCCTGAACGTGGCATTTATTTTCCCATTTTATTGCCTTGCAGATGGAGAAAGTCTCTTTGCACAGAGCATTCATTCAGCTTCGAACCATGGTCTTTGTGCCTTCCCAAGTGGAACTGCATGAAATTCCTTAATCAAATATTCCCAGGAAATGTAAAATCCGTTCCATCGCTGTTATTTCTCTCCTTACACAAGAATTTATTTTTTTTTTTTTCAGAGGCTGACAAGCAGCCTGTAAAGTTCACTGCAGCAATTCCGAATTGCACGGTTCTGATATTTGGGGTTGATCCTGAAATGCCATCGAGGAGTCGTGCTGGGGCTGCTTTAATTCCTCAGGAAAAAAATTTCATTTAACAGTGAAAATGGAGGAGCGAATGAACTGGAAAGGGTTTTTCCCCTCCTGTTTTGTCAGACCAGAAGGGAGACGAGAGCTCCAGCCCTTCCCAGAGCTCCAGCCCTTCCCAGAGCTCCAGCCCTCCCCAGAGCTCCATCCCAGCAATGTCAGGGAACATAAATCCCACTCACAGCCTCACATGGATGTTGCCCCCTGCCTGCTTTATGGTGGATCTAATTTAAACCTTCCCAGACGGAATATTCCCTGTTAATTCTCACTCCTACTTGTGGGAAATGCATCCCTGCTCCTGGTCCTGCTCCCAGGACAGGGCTCACGGCAGCTGTGCCATCCCTGTGCCTCGGGGTGTCTTCAAACCATGAAGGATTTTCCAACTGAATTTTGATTTGGAAGCCGCCAGCTGAGGGCTTTGCATTGAAGAACTGAGCATTTGGGAAAGATTCCCATGCAAGTATCCCAAATTTCCTCGGCTTTGTTTCTCCCACAGACTCCCAGGCTTGTTTATTGGGATCCTTTTTTGCTTTGGTGTCACGACCCTGCCCTTTCCTTCCTCCTTCTGCTCGTCATTAAATCTCCAGATTATGACACGAGCTCATTTCTGCTCCGTGCATTTTCCCCCTCCCCTCCTCTCCTCAGGGATGTGGGATCCATCCAAGGACAGCACAGCTCTTAAATAACACTTAGGAGAATACTTAAAGGGAGCCATAAATGGAATTGCTGCCGTGGGCTCGGGAATGTGCCGCTCATTCCCGCTCCGATGCCACAGCTCCCCAACATTCCACTCCTGGGCTGGTTTTTACATTCATTTAATGGAATTCCAGGGCTGGAAGGGATGTTCCTACTCCAATTGGTTGCTCACAGCCACAGCTTCCCAATATTCCTTTTCTGGATTGGTTTTTACAATTATTTCATGGAATTCCAGGGTTGGAAGGGATGTTCCCACTCTGATGGGATGCTCACAGCTTCCTAATATTCCACTCCTGGGTTAGTTTTTACATCTATTTCATGGAATTCCAGGGTTGGATCACAGCCACAGCTTCCCAATATTCCACTCCTGGGTTAGTTTTTATATTTATTTCATGGAATTCCAGGGTTGGAAGGGATGTTCCCACTCTGATGGGATGCTCACAGCCACAGTTTCCCAATATTCCACTCCTGGGCTGGTTTTTATATTTATTTCATGGAATTCCAGGGCTGGAAGGGACATTCCTGCTCCGATGGGGTGCTCACAGGCGATATTCGTTTCCTGGACTAGTTTTTACATTTATTTCATGGAATTCCAGGGTTGGAAGGGACCTTAAGCTGATCTGATTCCAAGGATTCTTTGGCGGGGACACTTCCACTCTCCCACAGCCCACCCAGCCTTGCCTTGGACAATTCCAGGATGCGGGTGGGAAGTGCAAAGTGGAATTTTTCCCTCTAAATCGTGGATTGGGCATGGAAGGAGGCAGCCTCTGAAAGATTAATGCAGCCATTGATCCCAGCAGTGCTGTAACAATCCAGCATCGCTCAGACATCTGAGGGCTGCCAGCATTCCCAGAGATAAAAGCTGGAGCAGGGAACGTGCGTCTGTCTCCGCGACGTCGTTCCTCGTGGGGTTTTATTTTTTTGTTCTCCCCAGGTAAAATAAAGGAAGGGGAGAATAATGAGGGTCAGGTGGCAGGGTTGTTATTTCGGCTGAACCCCCCTGGTAGGCTTCCAAATAATTTCCAGAGTTGCTGGGTAATCAAAGGCAGGAATGAAAACGGGAAGATCAAATAAATAACGTGGAGCTAATGAAACTCCATCCACGTGCTGGCAAATGTCAGGGAAAAAAAAAAAAAAAGAGTTGGACATGCAAATTCCTCTTCATCCTGCTCCCCAGGGAAAAGTTCAGACAGACTGAAGGTCATCTTAGACATTGTGATTTAGGTGTAAAGTGGTGCTGGAAGAAAGAATCCCAGTGGGAATCTTTCCCTTGTTTGCAGGATTTGTTCCCCGAGGAAGTCTCAAATCTGAAATGAGAAATAATGGGCAGAAATTCCCAGTTCTGAGCTGGAAACTAGAAGGTGCCCACATCAACTGGGAGTGAACTGGTGGGGACTGGCAGTGCCCCAAATATATCAATAAATATGATATTATATCAATAAATACGATATTATATCAATAAATATGATATTATATTATATCAATAAATATTATGTTATATCAATAAATACTTTATCAGATCAATAAATGTGAGGGAAGGGAGAAATCCTCCTTTTTCCTGGATATCCCAAACCAGGATCTGCAATATCCTCACATACAGCCCCAGTTAATTGTATTATTTAATGGGGCACTCTCAAAAACACGAGGAGCAATTCAGGCCTGACAGAGGGATGAATTAGGTGATCTAATTCCCTAAAATATGAGGGTTTGGAATCCAGGAGGAAAATTTCCCCCTGGAGCTGCAGAAATGCACCTGTGTTCTTCTATTTTCAATTATTTTTCTTCCTCTTCTTTTTCTTCTTCTTCCTCCTGTTATTATTATTATTATTATTATTATTATTATTATTATTACATCGAAACATCTTTGATGAACACCTTGAGCAACAAATGTATAAAATTTTTAGTCCTCTTGTTTCTAAAAGCTGAAAAACACTCAGAGAGACATTGATGGAAGATGCGTAAGATGAGACTAAAAGGAATGAATATAACATTTAATAAAATGTCTGCACAAATAAACATGAATTTCTTGTTGGAAATAAAATTCCATGTATGAGAAAGGAATGCAGATTGCATAGGCATCAAAGCTTATTCAAAAAAAGAAATGTTGGTGACCCTTATTTAAGTCTGAGTGATCTGCTGGGATTTGTGAGGATCAGTTCTCCGCCCTCTAACTCCTGCAAGATAATTGGAAGGAATTCCTTCAGCTGGAATTGGGAGATGAGAGAAGCTCTTTTCTGTTTATTCTATTTTAAAACCACATTTTCCCTCCCTGAAGTAGCTCCAGTCTCTTCCTTATGAAAGAATCATTAAATCATGGAATCATCGAGGCTGGAAAAGGCCTCCAAGGCTGAGTCCAATGATTCCCCAGCTCTGCCGAGGCCACCACTGACCCAGGTCCCCAGGTGCCACATCCACAGTTAAAACTGGCTTTTAAACCTCTCCAGGGATGGGGATTCCACCCCGGGCCAGGGCTGGATCATCCTTCCCATGAAGGAATTTTCCTGATATCCAAATTGAGCCTCCCCTGGCACACCTTGAGGCCATTTCCTCCCATCCTGTCCCTTCCCTGGGATCAGAGCCCAGTCCCCACCCTCATTTCCCTGACCTGAAGGTCTGTTAAGGTTGGACTCGATGATTTTAGAGGCCTTTCCCAACATTAATGATTCCATGATCGTGTTCTTCGTCACTTCCCTGTGCTTCCCATCCTTCCAACACCGTTCCTGCTGCCTGGGGACATGGATTTAGCTCCACTGGGAATGAACAACCAGATAGGTCTGGGGGTTGGAAAAGCCAAACCCATCCCTTTTATCTCATGGAGAAGGGTTGGAGCTCCAGGGATATCCCAGGAGGGAATTGTGTCCCCTTTAACTCATGGAGAAGGTCTGGAGCTCCAGGGATATCCCAGGAAGGAATCGTGTCCCCTTTATCTCATGGAGAAGGTCTGGAGCTCCAGAGATATCCCAGGAGGGAATTGTGTCCCCTTTAACTCATGGAGAAGGTCTGGAGCTCCAGGGATATCCCAGGAGTGAATTGAGTCCCCTTTAGCTGATGGGGAAGGGGGGAAGGAATCCTATTTCAATCCAGATTCCTTACCCACGTTAAGCCACCTCTTGGCTGCTCTCCAAAATGTAAACAGACTTCAGGGCTGGGACTTGGGGAGTCATTTCAGATGTTGGGAATTTGGGACTCCTGAAGCCCCGGGCCTAAAAGGAACATTGTTTTCCCTCTCAGTCCTTTTGCTGAACTCCAGCCTCAGCCTCCCTGGATTTTCCCACCAGTATCCCTTTATCTGATGGGGCTGAGAAGGAAAACCTGTTGCAAGCATTAAATATTTTCTGATGGCTCGTCTGCTTCATTGTGGCTCTGTAGGATCAGATTTCTGGGATTCAGAGCGATTCCAAGTGTTTCTAATATTACAGCTCTGACTCTGAGGACACTGCCAGCTGTGGAGGTGACTGCCTGGGGACACTCCAGGAGAGTTTTCTAGGAAAAATCTTTCCTTCCCAGGCTGCCAGCAGGTGATTTCTCCTGGTGGAGGAATATTTATGGAGCGGGGATTGCAGTGGTGAGCTGAAATCTTTGGGAAAAGATTCTTTTTCTTTGGGAAAAAATCAGCAGCGAGGTCTCTGCAGGAGGGGCTGGGGGGGGAGTTTGGTGTCCCTGCCTGGTCACGTGCTTTTCCTGCCGAATTCTGGGGTTTGCCATCCATATTTGAGGCTGGGTGCTCAGGTTGGGATCACTCTGGGATCTCTGACCATTCCCACGGAGTTTGGAGCAAGGACCATGCTGGGCACGAGGAGCTCTGGGCCTTGGGGAAACCCTTCAAACACGGCTGGGAGCAGACAAAACTCCCCCAGCACGGAACCAAATTCCCCTTTTGGATCTTCTGGAGGAATCTGCTTCCAGCATTGGAAATCCAGGTGTGATGACCCCAGGATCTCCAGCAGGGAACAGGACGGGGACGATGTGAAGAAAATGTTCTCCAGGCATGGCTGGTCCTCCTGCTCTGTGCCTTGGGAATTCTGTGAGGATAGAGGGTGAGAGATGGAGGATGAAGGGTGGAGGAGGAAGAATGGAAGGTGAAGGATGGAAACTGGAAGATGGAAGATGGAAGATGGAAGATGGAAGATGGAAGATGGAAGATGGAAGATGAAGGGTGGAGGATGAAGACTGGAAGGTGGAGGATGGAAGGTGGAAGATAGAAAATGAAGGGTGGAGGGTGGAAGATGAAGAGCAGAGGATGAAGAATGAAAGGTGGAAGATGGAGAATGAAGGGTGGAGGATGAAGGGTGGAAGGTGAAGGGTGGAGGATGAAGGGTGGAGCGTGGAGGATAGAGATGGAAGATGAGGATGGAGGATGGAGTGTGGATGACAAAGGCTGGAGGATGAAGAATGGAGGACGAAGGACGGAGGATGGAGATTGGGAGATGGGGATTGGAAGATGGAGGATGGGAGATGGAAGATGAAGGATCGAGGATGGAGGTTGAACAGTGGGCAGTGGAAGATAAAGGATTGGAGGCTGGAGAAGGGAGGGTTGAGGACAAGAGGTGGAGAGTGGGAGATGGAGGGTGGAGGATGAAGGATGGGAAGTGGAGGGTGGAAAATGGAGAGTGAGGGATGAAGAGTGGGAAGTGGAAAGCGGAGGGTGGAGGATGAAGAGTGGGAAGTGGAGGGTGCAGAATGAGGGACAGAGGATATAGGGTGAAGGATGGAGAACAAAGGATCAGGGTTGGAGACTGGAGGGTTGAGGATGAAGGGTGGAGAGGCGAGGATGGAGGGAGGAGGATGGAAGATGGAGAAGTGCCGGCCGGGATTTCGGGCTGGATTTTTCCTGCAGTTTTCCAGAGCCATCCTAAGGTGGCAGAGTTGCCGTCTGCTTCAGGCTGAGCCTTGGGGAGGGCTGCTCCGCCATCCAAGGGGAGGAAAGGTATTCCAGGGAAACGATCATTTGTCTTGCAAAGCAGCCCGAGCTGTACGGCGGAGAGAGAAAGATCTGAGAGCAAATTAGCGAGTACTAATTACAAATGTGCCAGCGCTGGAATATTCAGGTCATTACAAATTTGTAACTCGCTTTGAATCGCTCCGCGGCAGCAGATGAGCAGATGGCGAGAGATCCTGGCAGCCGGTGTCCCACCCTGCCAGGGAAAACGGGGGCTGGAATTGTGCCCTGCCCTGGGCCAGGTGCCACCCCAGGGTGTTCCCAGCTCCTGTGGGACACGGATGTGTCACCTCAGCCATGACAATTCCGGCCAAACGGCCCCAAAATCCATTAAAGCTGGAGGGAATGATTTGATTCCCCACTGCATCCATGTGATCCAGGGGCTGGAAGTGGATCACAAGGGATGGTTTGGCTGGGAAATGCAGCTGAGCTGTGTGTGGGGTCACTGGTACCTGTCAGGGCACTCCCCATCCCTTCCCAATCCTGCCAGAGCATGAGGGATTCCTGAATCCGGGAACGTTTTGTGTCCTCAAGGAAAAATGAGGTGGGATCACTTTAGCTGTGCTGTTGTTGTCACTGGAATTTTATTTCGAATAATAGTAAATTCCATCCAAAGTAGCTGGAGCCACTTCTGTTAGTTTCCTGCATTTCTGTGCTGGTAACGTGTAGGATAAAAATTATTCCAGTGTGAAATTATCCTTGGCACTTCCATGGGGCTTTTGATGGATGGACATGGGAGGTGACCTGGTTTTGGAGGAGGGCAGGGTCACACCAGGACATGGAGAAGATCTTCAGCTGCTCCTCTCGGTTTATGCAGCCCATAAAAGGGAACATTGTCTGGCTCACCCTTTGGAGCAGGAAGTTGAGCAGGTCCAAAGCTGCTCACGAGGAAAATGTTACCCCATAAGGAACAAAAGTCAGGGATAACTCTGTTTGAGCAATGATTCCTCCTCTCCACTCTCTGTGGAGCAACACAGATGTGTCCATTGCTGCTGCAGCAACCCCAGTTCCTCCTTTCTGGAAAACTTGGTCCTAATCCTTGAATCCCACCTGGAGAAATCCCAAGGAGGCAGGTACGGATTCCCAAATGAAATGGGAAGTCCCTCTGGAAAGCTCTGCTCATTGGAAGGTGCCACCAACATCTCCTGGGGCTGTGGGAATGATGCCAGGACAATGAGGCCTTGGATTTTAAGGAGTGGGGAGAGCTGCAGGAGGTAGAGGGCAGGAATTCCATCTGCTCCATGGGTGGATCCAACTCAGCTCAGAGCTCAGGGAGGAGGAAAAGCCAGCGTGGCTTTGTGGGCTGTGGCACAAGGGAAATTTCTCAGCGTGTAACAACGGCAAGAAAAAAAAAAAAAGAATTAAATGATCTGGGGCCGTGTCTCATCTGCTGTGACGACTTGCAGGGCTCAATAAGCCGTGAAATTCCTCATTTCTCAGCAGGGATGCAGCAGGCATCCTGAAAAACACCCAGGGCTCCTGCTCTGAGCACAGAGAAACCAAAGGATGGACAGGAAAATGTGGTTTTGGGCCTCAGATGGCTGCTGAGCTACAACTTTGGCTGTTCCAGGGCTCTCCTGCATCACAAATACCTGGTCCCACGAGCAGGAGGGAAGGGTGGGCCGAGATCCCTGTCCTGCTCCACTGATAATGAAAATTCCCAGGAAAAAAAATGATGAAGAAAACATCACTGGACAATTGTTTATGGATTTATTCATGGTTTTTTCCCGTGGTGGGTGCCTGCTGCAGCAGGGAGAATCTGTGGGATATCCACATCTCCAGGGTTTTTAAGTTCAGCTGTGCTCATGCAGGGATGAACCACCCAAAACCAGCCAAATATCCCAAATTCCAGCTTTGCCCTGCACCTGATCTTCCATGGCCCTTGGCTGCTCCGGGGCTCTCCTGCATCACAAATACCTGGTCCCACGAGCAGGAGGAAAGGGTGGGCAGTGATCCCTGTCCTGTTCCTACTGATGATAAAAATTCCCAGATAAAAGGACACTGGACAATTGTTTATGGATTTATTCATGGTTCCTTGCCCGTGGTGGGTGCCTGCTGCAGCAGCACTGGGAGCACGGGGGGGAATCTGTGGGATATCCACATCTCCAAGGTCTTTAAGTTCAGCTCTGCTCATGCAGAGAGCCAGAACCATCCAAATATCCCAAATTCCAGCTTCGCCCTGCACCTGATCTCCCCCAGCCTTGGATACCCTTTCTTACACATTCCATCAGCCATGGAGAACTCATCCAAATCCCTCCGATGGAAGCAGCTGAGGTACAAACACCCCAAAAAAGCTGGAGCAGGAGGGATGGGGCAGGATCCCGGCGCTGATCCCTCCTCATTATGCCCTTCCAGTGGCTTTGGAGCAATCAGGCGTCCCGTTCTCAAGGACATTGACGGATTAGCCTCATCAGTCCCCTGCTGTGGCCGCCAGCTTCGCCCATATTAATCAGAAAAAAAAAAAAAAACCAAACCAGCTCCCTGATTGCCATTTAAATTGCACAAAAGATATATTTGTCTTGGGGAGGTCCGTGACGTTTCGACGTGCCTCGGAGGAGCTTTCCGCTTCCAAATGGGATGGGAAAAGCGGGAAGGAAACGTTTGGCTCCGTCCCGTTGGTCTCCCGCTGGAGTTTGGAAAACGAGCAGCTCCTTGAGGCTGTCGAGGGGAGGTTTTGCTGGGTAATATCAAACATAAACACTGGCTGCTGTAATTTGGCTTCTGATTCAGGCTCCCCACGGCCTCCTGCCTCAGCCGGGGATGCTGTGGCTCATTTTTCCCTCTGGGAAGGCAAAGGGAAGCAGCTTTACCCTGTGGCTGAGGGGATTGGGGTGTGGGGTGGCAGCATCTTTGGGTTTCCTCCCTCTGCCCTCAAGGGCCGGCAGTAGTCATGGAATATTTGGGATTTTCATTCCTTGGAGAGTCCTCGGTCCCCTCGTGCTGCTGTTGGACATCAGAGAGTGACAATGAGACACTCACCCAAATCTGGGGGTGACATTTGTCTGCTGTGCATCACGTGTGCCAGGAATTCAGATTTTTTGAGCAATCTTAAGAATGACTCCAAGGTGAGGCAATAAATATGGAATTAAAGGTGGAGAACTCAGTCATGGAATGGCTTGGGTTGGAGAGGAGCTCACAGCTCATCCATTCCACCCATCCCATGGGCAGGGACACCTCCCACCATCCCAGAGTGCTCCAGCCTGGCCTTGGGCACTGCCAGGGATCCAGGGGCAGCCACAGCTGCTCTGGGAATCCCAGCCCAGGCAGGAATTCCCAATTCCCAATGTCCCAGGCAGCCCTGCCCTCTGGCAGTGGGATCCATTCCCTGTGTCCTGTCCCTCCAGCCCTTGTCCCCAGTCCCTCTGCAGCTCTCCTGGAGCCCCTTCAGGCCCTGCCAGGGGCTCTGAGCCTGATGTGACAGATCCAGGATTATTCCTGGAGCATCCCTTGAGGAAAGGCAGCACAGAGGAGGAGAAGACCTCCACAGAGTTCCAGGATGGGCGAACCCATCCCAAAACCACCTGTGAGCTTTCACAACCCTCCTTTTGGAGCTGCCAAACATCTCCCTGCAGGATCCCTGCATCCCCACGCATCAGGATGCCGGGCTGGGGGGAATTTTGCTTTTTCTCACCGCCTCCGAGGCTATTTAAAGCCTGCAAAGCTAAAAAATAAACCCTGTTACTCCTCAGCACATGGTGTGTGTGTATCACCTCCTGCCAGGAGCGGCCGTGTGCTCCCCACAGGCGATGCCGGGCGAGGAATTCCACCCCAGATCCAGGGATGTGTCCTTAGAAACGACTCGTTTAGGGAATGACGGCACCTCCAGGAGCACAAAGAGGTAATTACTGCGCCAGGTAATGTCTCAGGAGGTGCTCAGCTCTGCAGCACAGCCTTTCCCAGCTCTTTATCCAGATATTTATCCAGATATTTATTCCATTTATCTGTCCTGCCCCCTGAGCTGCTTTGCCTTGGGAGAAGCTGCCCCGTGCCAGTTTTTCCCTGAGTAAATGGAAATCATTTTGGAGGTGTCTCTAAGAGGCTGATGGGGTTTAATAACCTCCTGTGATCCCCCTCATTCCCAACTTTTCCTCCCGCTTCTCCCACGAGGTTGGGAATCCTTCCAGCTTCGCTCCTTCAGGAATTTATTTTCCCTCCTTTCTCACTGATGTTTGCTTTCTTTATTCGGTGCTGATGGGCTCCTGTCTGGTTGAGGCACTGACCCTGCAGCCTCCCGTCCTCCCCAGGAGATTACAAAATGATTTCTTTCAAAGATCTCCCTCGGAACGTTCAAATTATGCATCAGACCCAGACAGAACACGAGGACATTTATTTTCAGAGGGAAAACAGCTCTCAGCAGACCTGAGAGAGGAGAGGAAAGATCTGTTTCCATGGAATTTTCTTTCTTTTGAATAAAATCTGACAGGAAGCTGCAATTGATTTTCGTTTGCTTGGATAAATAATCATAAATCTGAAAATGGGGTTTGGGTTGACAGGGGCCTTTAAAGACATTCTAATTCCAATCCCTGCATGAGCAGGGACACCGTCCTTTATCCCAGCTTGCTCCAGGTTCTGCCCTTGGACATTTCCAGGGATGGGGAAGCCACAATTCCTCTGGGAATTCCATTCCAGGGCCTCCCCACCCTCACTGCAAAATCTCCTTCCTTAAATCCAATCCAAAACAACCCAAATCCTTCATTTTAGGAACATTCCCCTTGTCCTGTCACAGCAGCCCTGCCACAAAGTTTGGCCCCATTCTTCTTACAGTTCCCTTCCATGATTGTCTCTTTTCCTTCTGGGAATTTTTTCTGTGGGCATTCAGGGAGTTTTGTGGCAGTTTAAGGGGATTTTTCACATCTGTGCAGGAAGATGTACAGACACATCCAGGGTTGGGATGTCCACCTTCCCCCGTGGGGGATTTCTGCACCTTCGGCTCTGGCCAAGAATCCCCAGCCCCAGATTCCATCCCAAATCCATCCCAAATTTCTGCTGCCAGAAACAACCAGCCCGTGACAACATCTCTGCTTTCCCCAGAAACTCTGTTGAAAACTTCTCTGCTTGCTTTGGGAAATGCTCTCCCTGTGGCTGCCAGATAAAGAGCAGAGATAAGAAATGGATTGAGCCCAGCAGAGCATTTTTCCAGCAGAAAGTTAAAATATTATGGATTTCTTTTTCCCCGCCAGGTTTTCTGGGCATGATCCAGGTGATAGCACAGGGTTAAAATGTTTCTAAAATCATGGGAATGATGAACAACAGATTCAGGGGAGGTGGAAAGAAAAGTTGGGCCTGGATAGGTCTGGGAAAGGGAACCAAAATTACATAGGCCTGGAAACAAGGGTTGGGTTTTGTCTTCACTAGACCATGTGAAACTGCACCTGCATAATCATCATGTGATAAATTATATGATTGTTCATTGTAATGATTGTTTTTGGTGATGGGATATGATGATTATCTTAAACAAGAATCATGAGAAATTATATTTGGGGGATCTGATGGAAACTACAACAATCCATGCTTGGATAAGATCAATATATTCGATAGATCAATAGGGGTTTAATAATTAATACGTAGTTATATAATGGAGGGGTATAAAAACACGTCCATTTGAGATCCATGTTGGAGTCAGATTTGGGTCTGTATCCTGTACCCCTGATTCCCAGAGCTCTTCAATAAAAGTACTTGCATATCATCATTCTGGGATTATGTTTTTTATATATCATATTAAATTATACTATATATTTTTATATAATTTTATATTCTATTATCAACAGGGCTCCAAGCCCTGCTGTGTTGCTGGTGCCTCCTGGGTGATGGATGCTCCCGAGGAGGGGATGCTGGAGCTCCCAGGGCAGCTGGAATTGCTGGGGGATGCCAGAGTGAATCCAGGGAATGTGTGAAGCTGTGCTGGGCGGAGAGGCTGCGATCCTAGCACAGTCAGGAATTCCTGGAGCTGTACATCCCACAGCAGCCAAACCCCGCCCGTGGTGGGGGAATGAAAGGAGCCACAGAAAATCCGGTGAAAAGTGGGATCCCAAAAGATTGAGCGGCTCAGGAAGAAAATTCCTGGGGAAATTTCCCCGGCGTGACCTCCAGCGTGGATTTAGAACTGTGGAATATTTTGGGTTGGAAGGGATCCAAAAGGTCCTCTCATCCCTCCCAAACCTGTGGGACAGCCTCCTACCAATCCCAGTTTTAAAAATCATTTTATATTTGCTGCAGATGATTCCCTGGATGGGAAACAAATAGGGCTGTTTGCTTCTTCTTCTTTTTTTTTTTTTTTTTTTTTTTTTTTTTTTTTTTTTTTTTTAGGATTAAAATATTCCCCAGTGCCCACACCTTCTAATAACCTGACTGAAATGAAAGCGGGGATTCTAAAAATG
Organism: Sylvia atricapilla; assembly: GCF_009819655.1. Lineage (NCBI taxonomy): Eukaryota > Metazoa > Chordata > Aves > Passeriformes > Sylviidae > Sylvia > Sylvia atricapilla. The sequence goes on from NC_089146.1 coordinate 36,791,020, forward strand.
TTGGAATTGAGTGCCTAATGGGTTTGTATGAACACAGTTATTATTGTCCTTGGAAAATAACACTGAGGATGTGAAAAGCTTGGGATCATCACAGAGCATCACCCTGCCCACGCAGATTCAAATCTCTTTTTTTTTTTTTTTTTTTTTTTTTTTTTTAACCAGAAAAACGTTCTGCCTTCTATTGACTGGATTTTTTTCCCCAAGCTGAAGAATTTGCCATTGGATTTTAAAGGAGAAAATGGGCTGGAAAATACTGTCAGGGCTGTTGGGGGTGTGTGTGTGATTCCTGAGAGGAATTCAGGATTTCAGCTTTGTGGGGAGTTATTTCAGTCCATGTTCTGTCACATTTATATTTATATTTATATTTATATTTATATTTATATTTATATTATTTATATTATTTATATTATTTATATTTTTCTGTCCAGAGAAGCTGTAGCTGTCCCATCCCTGGAAATATCCAAGGCCATGGGTTTTGGAGCAACCTGGGATAGTGGAAATCCATGGGAATCCCATGGCAGGGATTGTAGTTAAAAGCACTTTAAGTTCATTTCCAGGCCAAACCATTCCATGATTCTTTGATTCCATGACTATTCCATTGAGACACGCTGGAATTAGTCATAAACACAGCTCCAGAACAATTAAATCCAAGGTCAAGTCTACATTGGAAGACACCAGAACAGCAAGGAAATGGTTTCCAGGAGCCGTAAAAAAAATTAAATCTGATCAAACCCACTTGCTGTCGATCTCTGCTCCATTTGTTTCTCAGCCCCTCCTCTAATTTAATTAGAGCTTTTAACAGCAACGCAAAACCGAGGATGATCTTCCAAGAGCTATTTTGGCTTGTTGGGTGCCATTTCCAGCTGTTTATTTTCCCCTGGAGAGGCTCTGAAGAGGAATTCACCTCTCTGGATAAACGAGGGAAGGACCAGAAAGTCATTCCCATTCCCTCCTGAGCTGGAATTTGCGGGTTTTTTGGGAACACACGACCCTGCAAGATCCCCTGTGATGCTCCTGGTGCTGTCGGGACTTGGATAAAACAATTTTTTTCCAGCAGCATCTCCTCATTAGGAACCCGGAGCAGCTCCAGCATCTCCCCTGCCCCTCGCAAACTGTTATGCAAATAACTCTTGCTGACAGCGCAAATACATTCATTTGGGTGTCGCACTAATTGATTCTCGCTCATTAGGAGTGCTTTCGCCCTAATTTGATAAGGAAGTGTGAAACTCTTTCTCCCGGCAGCAGGTTCGGTGTTTGTGGAGGTATTAAGGAGGTGTTAATTAGCCCCGGCTCTGCTGTCACGTTGATGGTTTGGGGAGCAGTCCCGGCGCCTGTTGCTCATTGGGCTTTGGCTAATTAAGTTAATTACGTGGCATGTGGCACATAGGGATGTGCGGCACAGGCAGCGGCGGGGCTGCCGTCCCTGGTTTAGGTGGATTTGGGAAGCTGGAAGCACAAAATTTGGTGGGATCCATCCCTGAGCGCCCTTGGAGCAAGATCTCCTTCCTTGGATTGTCCCACTGGAATCTCCATCCAATTTTCGATTCCTCAGGTGAAGGAGAGACTTTCCTCCGTGTTTATTTCCTCTGTTTTTATCTCCTGAATCAGAAGCAGTGCCGTGGCTGCTGTCCTTATTTTAGGTGGATTTTAGGAATTTTTGGATTTTAGGTGGAAGCTGGAACTTGGTGGGTTCCATCTCTGAGTGCCCCTGGAGCGAGTTCCTTGGATTCCACTGGAATCTCCATTCCCTGAAACTCACCCAACATTAGATTCCTCAAGTGATGAAGAAACTTTCCTCTGTGTTTATTTCCCCTGTTTTTATCTCCTGAATCAGAAGCAGTGCCGTGGCTGCTGTCCTTATTTCAGGTGGATTTTGGGAATTTTAGGATTTTAGGCGGAAACAGGAAGTTGGTGGGATACATCTCTGAGTGCCCTTGGAGTGAGATCTCCTTCCTTGGATTCTCCCACTGGAATCTCCCTTCTCTGGAATTCATCCAACATTTGATTCCTCAAGAGGAGAGACTTTCCTCTGTATTGATCTCCTGAATCAGAAGCAGTGGCGTGGCTGCTGTCCGTTTTAGGTGGATTTTAGGAATTTTTTGGATTTCAGGTGAAAGCTGGGAGTTGATGGGATCCATCCTTGGGTGCCCTTGGATTGTCCCACTGGAATGTCCATTCCCTGAAAGTCATCCAACACTCAATTCCTCAAGCAAAGGAGAGACTTTCCTCCGTATTTATTTTGCATTATTTTAGTGTTGAGGGTCCAAGATCCTGGGAAAACCAGGATTGGATTTGACGGATCGGTTGTTTGCACGCAGAGAACAGCCCCTGTGCTTTGGGAAACCAAGAGATGCCCCAAAATCCTCCTTTTTTAACCTCTGGAATGGCAAAACAGATGCTCGATGTCTCCGGGGTGGGTTGTCCCAAGTGTTCCTAAGGATTTCCTGGATCCAGAGCCGTGTGGAGGCTGGAATGTCTGTTTTACTGTAAATCTGGACGTTTCAAAAGCTGTTTTCATTGCACTTGAACTCGAGCCAAATATTTTCAGCCTGACACGAGCAAGGACGCTTTTTAAAACAAGAGTTTCAAAAGCATTGTTTTCCTTCCAAAAGAGAGAACTTCCCGATGAAAATTATTTCTTTTGTTTTATTTTATTTTATTTTTTATCCTTAGCAAATGTCATGGACGTCCTTTTTTTTTTTCTTCTTTTTTTTAATAATGGAGAAACTATTTCCATATGTGAGGGGGGAAAAATATGGAAGAATGAAAAATTTGGCATCATTTGGGCATTTGTGGCAGAGGTTTCCTTCCAATATAAACCACGGAAAAAAAGCCATGGATGTGGTTTGGTGGCACTTGGATGGTGCAGGAAGACACACAGGGACATCTTGGGCTCTCCTGAATCCGAATTAATTCCAATTTTCAAGGAATGACCCTAAAAAACATTCCTGCTGTGGCTGAGAACAAAGATTGCTCCCAGATGGAGACAGGAGCAGTGGTGGGACATGGCTTAATCAAGGGAAAATAATGGGAAAAAATGGAGAATCTCCATGAAGTTGGGGAAAAGTTGATTGAGCCTTTGGCCAGACATCAGGCTGCGGACAAAACACAGATTTTTTTATGCCATATCTTTCTAAACCCCTACATTTCTCCTCTAGATATTCCCATATCCTTTTGTTCCTTTGTCAGCTGGGAGGTTTTTTTGGAGATGGTTTGTTTTTATTTTGTTTGGTTTGGTGGTGTTTTTTTTTTTTGTTGTTGTTGTTTTTTGTGCTTGTTTTTTTGTTGTTGTTGTTTTGTTTTTTGTTTGGTTGGTTGGTTTTGGTGTTTTTTTTTTAATTCTGCTGATCTTTGTATATAGGTACAAAAAAACCAAAAAACCATGAGGGTTCCATCCTTCCTAGCAAAATCCCTTATCCCAGCCTCTGGAGTGATCCATGCTGGGCCATAAATCCACGTTGCAGCCTCATGTTGGGGCTAACCAGGTGTGACAGCTCCTGCAGTGACCTCAGGCTCCTCTCTGGAATCGTTTGTTTGGGATTTTTCCCTCCACACAGTTTTTGTTCCAGGAGATTTGAAGGGTCTGGAGGCGCAGATGGGTTGAGATTCTGATCTCGGGAGGGTCTGGATTGAGTTTTTTCTTCTGATCACTCCCAGGTGAGGGCTCTGACTCATGGAAATCCCAAATTTCATTGATGGTGTGCCAGGAGGGTGAGTCGGGTGTGGGTCACGGCCTCACACGGTGTAAGGGCATGGAATCATCATGGAATCATCATGGAATCTTCATGGAATCTTCATGGAATCTTCATGGAATCTTCATGGAATCTTCATGGAATCTTCATGGAATCTTCATGGAATCATCATGGAACTGCAATGGAATCATCATGGAACCATCATGGAACGTTCATGGAATCATCATCGAACCTTTGTGGAACCTTCACAGAATCTTCATGGAGTCGTCATGGAATCATCCTCGAATCTTCATGGAGCCATCATGGAGTCTTCATGGAGTCTTCATGGAATCTTCATGGAACCACCATGGAACCACCATGGAACTGTCATGGAAACAGGGAATGGTTTGGGTGGAAGGGACACGAAAGATCACACCTTCCACCACCCCAGGGTGCTCCAAGGATCCCAGGGTGCTTCAAGCCCTGTCCAGCCTGGCCTTGGATAATTCCAGGGATCCATGAGCAGCCACAGCTTCTCTGGAACAGCTGAGCTTTGCTTGTCTGGGTCTCAGCCTCCATTTTCCAGCTTAAAAATCTTCTTTCCATTCGCCAGCAAAGACAACAAACGCTCAACACCAGCAACGCCTCCTTCAGTCCTCTTTTGTACCAGACTCCACAAAATCAGAGGTTTTTAATCGAATTTCCTGTAAATTACCTCATTTTATCTGAAATTATTTGAATGAATCGTGGAACTGTTTGGGTTTGAAGGGATTTTTAAAGGTCAACCCCCTGCCACGGTGGGAACACCTTCCACTCTCCCAGGTTTCTCCAAGCCCCATCCAACCTGACCAGGAATATTCCTGGGGATTCATTCCAGGGCTCCAAATCCATTTAAAAAATCCATTTTTAACCTTAATGAAACCCCAATCTTCAGCAGGAGCACACGGAGCAGGAGGAGCCTCCCCAGAACACGACCCTGCAGCCTGAGCTCGTGCTCACAAACTCTGACTCATCCCTGCTGCACAACAGCCACAAAGGGATAAATTCAGGGTTGTTCTTTTTCGTGTTATAAAGCACCGGAGCACAGTTTAAAATCTCTGTCAGTCAATATTTTGGGAAGTCTTTTCCAAGTGTGTGTGCAGAACAAAGGACGTGGCTCACAACCCAAGTGTTGATTTCAGGGTCGAATTTTTCTTCCTGTTGCTGGGGCTGTGACAGGAGAGTTTGGCACTGGAAACCTCCAGCACATTTTTAGGGAAAATCCACCCTTTTTGGTGTTTTACCTCCCCAGTCATGACAGGGATGATCCAAGCCAAAGGTGCCTGATCTGAGCTCACCCAAAAAAATGAGAATAATCCCTTAACAGGAGAAAAGCCTTCATTAGAGAGAGAGAGGGAATTGTAAATTTATCTTCCCTCCATGGAGTGAAATTCCTGAATTTATTGGGGTTTTCTCTAACTGAGAGCTTAAACTCCATCTTTATTCCAGACTGGATATTCCTCCTATTCCTGCAGTGCTGATCCAAAAGCTTGGAAAGCCCCCAGCCATCCTTGCCCCACTTTCCTCTCGGAATATTTGTTCCAGAGAATATTCCATCAACACATTGGTCTCCCTCAATCTTATTCCAAGGTGCAGCAGGTCCAGCCACATCTCAGAAATTCATTCTCACCTTCCCCTCGCTTGATTTTTTTTTATTAATTCCCATTTCTGCATCAGATTAAATCTAAAAATAAAAGCTGTGTAAATACCTCTCTGTACCCACACGTGGTTTTTTTTTTTTTTTTTTTGTGTTTGAACTGAAACAAAGTGAAAGCCTGAGTTAAATGTGGTTCCCGAGATAATTCCATCTGGGACAAGAGGCTGCTGGTGCCTTTCCCCCTGAAGGTGGATTTAGCTGCTTGTGAGGGTGAAATCCTCTTTTCTCCACAGCCTGAGGAGGGGTTGCACTCGTGGAATTTGGAGCACTGAGCTCTGCTCCAGGGAGGAGATGCCCTAAATCCCAGAGAATTCAGTCTTGTGACATAAATACACCCCAAAAAACCTCCTCGCTGGCTCAAGAAATTCATTTAATCTCAAAATGTCTCAACTTTTCAGGGGGTGAGCATGGGAGGAACAGATTTGTCCTGAGGTTTGTGGCTGATGCCAAAGGTGTTAAAAAAGCTCTCTGTGCTCTGCCATGGGGTCATTCCAGGGGTAGGCTGGAATGGGAATGATCCTGGGAATTAGGGATGGAGCAGGGGAAAATTCAGCTCCTTCCCCTTTGGAATGGAGATGGGAAGAGCCTAGGCTGAGCCTCCCTTTTCCTGAATTTTCTGCAGACATCAACAGTTCTTAAACAACTCGGGGTGGGATCCTCTCCTCTCCCAAGGCTGGGATACTCCCTCCTTTTTTATTTGCTGTCTTAAAATTGATTACTTCGTGTTTTTAAGGACTTCTTTCATCAGAACTCAGGCATCTGTTTAACCCCTTCCCAAGCAGTTCACTTGAGTGGCTTTTCCAGCTAAAAATCCCACTAACCCGAGCTTGATGGCAATAAATCGGGACAGGATAATTCCCTGGATTCAATCTCTTCCTGCTACTCCCCTGAATCGTTCCAGTCGAGAAGAACAACCCTCATCCACAGTCACCAACCCATCAAATTATCCCCATGGAACAGAGAAGCTCATTTGAGGTCTTGTTTCATCTGAGATGTCACTTCCTAAAGATTGGATATTAGGAAAAAAAACTCTTCATGGAAAGGGTTGTCCAATGGTGGAGTCCCCATTCCTGGAGGAATTTAAAATCCATGTGGATGTGGTGCTTGGACTCAATTATTTGGAGGGTTTTTTTCCACCTTTATTGGTTTTATAATTCCATTATTCTATTTCTGGACCAAAAGCAGCCTGAGATCACAATTATCCCTTCCATACAGAGAAATCAGGGATAAAAAGGATATAAATAACTAACACCTTTCCTTTCCTTTCCTTTCCTTTCCTTTCCTTTCCTTTCCTTTCCTTTCCTTTCCTTTCCTTTCCTTTCCTTTCCTTTCCTTTCCTTTCCTTTCCTTTCCTTTCCTGTGCTTTCCTTTCCTTTCCTTTCCTTTCCTTTCCTTTCCTTTCCTTTCCTTTCCTTTCCTTTTCCTTTCCTTTCCTTTCCTTTCCCTCCTTTCCTTTCCTTTCCTTTCCTTTCCTTTCCTTTCCTTTCCCCAAATCTATCATGGAGATGGAAAACAAAGGTGGAAAAGGGAAACATTCCCAGTGAAGAAGGGAAGAAGGACAAATTTTCCTGGATTGATGGGAATTCTGGCTCCACCTTTTGGGTGGAGCAACCCTAAAAATGTCCTGCCTGTGGGGTGATGCCTTAAACCTGCTGTGCCCTCGAGACATCGGGAATTCCCAGCCTCCCACAAAGGAATTGTACATCCCTAATTCGGTGACATAAATCCTGGGAAATGGGTGTCTCATTCCATAGGGAAAAAAAACCAAAACCAAAAAAACAACAACAACAACAACAACAACAAAAAACCAAAACAAAACAAAACAAAAAAAAGAACTCAGGAAAGGCAAGCATTAAAAAAATTATCATCAAACCCCCTGAAGGCTGCCCCCTGTCCATCCCCATCTCCACATTTCCCTTTGGAAGGGGCTGATAAACCCACGGATTAAAACGTGATAAAATCTGCGGATGACCTATCACAGATGACAAGGTTAATGCTCTCCCCATCCATCCCCATCCCCAGCTGCAGCCAGCAGGGATTTGTGCATCCATCACCAGGGAGGCAAAGGCTGTTCCCCCAGCTCTGTGGGGCCACCTGGGTCTCATCTCGAGCAGGGGGCTCTGGCTCATTCCTGCCCCTCATCCCTGCATCCTTTCCCTAAATAATGGATGTGTGGAGGTTTTAAAGCGCTGGAAAATCTGGATTTTCCCTCTGTGCTTTGTTCCTTTGGCAAGCTGGGAAGTGGCTGAGCTTGGACAGGACTAGGAGAGGGCCGGGTTGGTGTAAATAAATGAAATGAAATAAATATGAATATGAAATATGAAATATTGAGCCCAGCAGGGCAGGAATTTAAAGATATAATCCCTCGTGGGCTAAAAATCCTTGGGTATTGGCTACAAAACTTTGGAGAGAAGGATTTGGGTCCCAGCTCTGTTTCATCCATGCCAGACTCCAGGAAAAGAGGAAATGGCCTCAAGTTGCACCAGGAGAGGTTTGGGTTGGATCTGAGGGGAAATTTCTTCCCCAAAAGGTGCTCAAGCCCTGGAACAAACCGCCCAGGGCAGGGCTGGAGTCCCCATCCCTGGAGGGATTTAAAGCCCTGTGCGTGTGGCACTTGGGGACACGGGGCCCAAATTACTGCTGGAGTCTGGGGCATGCCCAGAGCTGATGGATTTCTTTTTATATAAACCCAAAATATTCTTGTGTGACAGCGATTTCTGGTTTTATGGGCGTGCAGAGCGCCACAAACACCCCAAAACCAGGCAGCTGCAAGAAGACGGGATGTGAGGTTCTGGGGGATGCACCCGAGCTCAGCTCCTTGAAATGAAACCAAACGAGCTTTTATCGCAAGAAGAGGCAAAAATTTCCATCATTATCTGCTTTCCTTTTTACAAAGCGCTGTGCTTTAAATGAAAATAGAGAGGGAATGGAAATAGAGAAGGAATGGAAATAGAGAAGGAATGTTTGCTGGGGACTCCGCTGCCCCGATGGGTTTTTCCCCCGGTGCTGGCGCTAATTAAGGTGGTGTGTGCACAGTTAAACACACACCTCGAGCCAGATGTTCCAGCAGGAATTCAGGCCGGGAATAAAAAGCCATTATGGTGATTTTTCTGTAAGGCGATGCCCTTTAATATCTGCTGGTGTGTGCTGCAGCACCCGCCGCACAGAAAGGTTTGATTGCCCCAGGAAATTCCCAGTAATTACTGCCGGAATCAAACAGGGCCAGGATCCAGATGGACACAAAGGTGGAGTTTCACAGGGATTTGTTGGACCGTTGAAGTCGTGGTGAAAGAGAACTAAAAAGAGATTTTTTTTTTTTTTTTAATGGATTTTTTACACGGAGAAGTGGGGAGGTTCTGTGGCTGAACCATCCCTGGAAGTGTCCAAGGGTTTGGATCTCTGGCTCACGTCCGGAAAACCTAGCGGGAAAAAAAAATCCATAATATTTTAACTTTCTGCTGGAAAAATGCTCTGCTGGGCTCAATCCATTTCTTATCTCTGCTCTTTATCTGGCAGCCACAGGGAGAGCATTTCCCAAAGCAAGCAGAGAAGTTTTCAACAGAGTTTCCGGGGAAAGCAGAGATGTTGTCACAGGCTGGTTGTTTCTGGCAGCAGAAATTTGGGATGAATTTGGGATGGAATCTGGGGCTGGGGATTCTTGGCCAGAGCCAAAGGTGCAGAAATCCCCCACGGGGGAAGGTGGACATCCCAACCCTGGATGTGTCTGTACATCTTCCTGCACAGATGTGAAAAATCCCCTTAAACTGCCACAAAACTTCCTGAATGCCCACAGAAAAAATTCCCAGAAGGAAAAGGAGACAATCATGGAAGAGGAGCCGTAAGAAGAATGGGGCCAAACTTTGTGGCAGGGCTGCTGTGACAGGACAAGGGGAATGTTCCTAAAATGAAGGATTTGGGTTGTTTTGGATTGGATTTAAGGAAGGAGATTTTGCAGTGAGGGTGGGGAGGCCCTGGAATGGAATTCCCAGAGGAATTGTGGCTTCCCCATCCCTGGAAATGTCCAAGGGCAGAACCTGGAGTGAGCTGGGATAAAGGACGGTGTCCCTGCTCATGCAGGGATTGGAATTAGAATGTCTTTAAAGGCCCCTTTCAACCCAAACCCCATTTTCAGATTTATGATTATTTATCCAAGAAAACGAAAATCAATTGCAGCTTGGATTTAAGGAAGGAGATTTTGTAGTGAGGGTGAGGAGGAGTTGGAATAGAATTCCCAGAGAAGCTGTGGCTGCCCCTGGATCCCTGGAAATGTCCAAGGACAGGTTGGACAGGGCTTGGAGCAGCCTGGGATAGTGGGAGAGGTCCTTGCACACCTGGATGAGCTTTAAGGTCCCTCCAACCCCAACAATTCCAGGATTCCAGGTTCTCATCCATCAGTGAGGACAGCACAAGGAGCCTCCAGCTCGTTCCCACCCCGAGGAGCACATCCAGCTCCCTCCAGGCTCTGCCTTGGCTCTTCCCAGCTGTGCCTGTGGGCAAACACAAATCCCAAAAGCTGCTGGTGCTTAACGGGGAAAATCTCCCGGGGCAGGCAGGGAAAACAGCTCGGGATGTTCCGTGACCACAGGAATGGAAACCACGCAGGCTGCCTGCCCCTAAAACCTCTCTGTCAAGGCTTCCAAACCCAAATGAAATTCCCTGGGTTGGGAAGGGGACTTGGAGCAGAGTTCCCCAAGGGGCATTTGGAGCAGGGGATTCAGGAATGGGAGCTGTGTTTCCTGGGAAAGGGCTGCTTTGGTTTGATGCAGTTCCGTGATTCTGGTGATGGCAAATAAGGCTCAGTTCCCTTTGCCTCACCACGGAACCCGGGAATGATCTGGCAGGGTGGAATGGCTTCAGATGCAGGACTTGGTTGGGAAGCAGAATTTCCCCCAGGCCTTAACAAAAAACAAAAAAAACCCACAAAATTATTTTATTTACATATATATATATATATATATATATATATACACTATTATATATGATCTATTATACTATACAATAATATAATATAAATATATTATTTATTATATAATGTTATATATTATAATATATAATATACGCTATATATACGTGATATATTATATGATATATTATACATGATATATTACATAATATTAATTATATTATATATTTCATATATTCTATAATGATATTATAGAATATATATTATATATAAATATATAAAATATGTATTATTTAAAATTTCATGATATATATTTATATATATTATTTTATATATATATATATATATGAAAAAATAATGATGATACTGGAAGCCTTCCTTTCTCCCCACGCTGATTTTGTGGATTGTTTTGATTCTGGTCCTATAACGACTCGCTGATGTCAAGATCAAAGTGAATTTGGGGCGCTTTGTGTGGGTTTAGCATCCTTTTCCTTTTATCTCCCCTCGGAAGGGAATGAAAGATGAGGCCCCAGCGTTATTCCCATGGGGAAAGCATTCAGGGCAGCAAGAGGCAGAGAAAGGAAAACTCAATCCTTTGGGGCATCTGAAACGGTGATGAAAAAAGAGGGAACGAAGACTGGGGAGATGTGAGGAGCCAGGGAGGGACAACAGAGGAGGCATGAAAGGAAAATGGAGAGATGGGAATGGGAATGAGGCAATTAAAGGCAAGTTTGGTCAGGCAGGATCCGTGCCTATGGAAAACTGGTCTTGGAAGGGATCCCTATCCCTCAGCAGCATTCCCAGCTTCCTGTGGGGATTTTTACCTCAGCAGCATTCCCAGATGCTATCAGGATTTTTCCCTCAGCAGCATTCCCATCTCCCTGTCAGGATTTTTCCATCAGCAGCATTCCCAGATCCTTGTGGGGATTTTTCCATCAGCAGAATCCCCATCTCGTCTCAGGATTTTTCTGTCAGCAGCATTCCCATCTCCCTGTCAGGATTTTGTCATCAGTATTCCCAGTTCCCTGTTGGGATTTTTCCATCAGGAGCATTCCCATCTCCCTGTCAGGATTTTTCCATGTCTCCAAAGAATGAAGATCAAGGTCCTGCTCATCTCCAGAGGCACATGATCCTTGTGGGATTCCGGGTGTCTGGCTGAGCACAGCTCCTGCTCTGCCTAAAAAACCTGGGATATGAACTTTCCCTGTGTCAACCTTCCCTTTTCTATCAGCAGTTTCCCAGTGATTCCATAAAAATCCACTTGTGGGGCAACCCACAGAGGGGCCAGCAGCTCCCCAGTGCCAAAATTTGGGAATATTGTGGTGACTTTACTCCTCTTGCTCCATTCCCCTTGGGCATGGAGAGAACTCTCCATCAGCACCACTCCTGAGCCCTGCAGCATTCCCAGCGGGAATTTTCCCTGTCCCAGGGGGAATTCTGAGCTGTGACTGTCCCAGGGATGTCCTTGGAGCTCCTCTCTGCAGGGTGAGGCTGCCCAGGGAGGGATCTGTGTCCCCTGGCTGGCACAATCCCACTGGGAAGGTGAAAACTTCCCTGGTTTCCTCCCCCCCTAAAAAGAGGGAAAAGAGGCAAAAGCTGGAAAATGAACCCAAATAGACACATAAACCATCTGCCTCCTGTGAGCTTAAAAATAATGGAATTAGGGTTGGAAAAGACCTTTGAGGTCATCGAGTCCAAGCTCCAATGCTCCAAACCTTTGGGGTTGAGAAGGGATGGTGCTTCTCATCCGGGACTGAATTATCTGCGGTAAGAAAACCAGGAATTCCTTCTCCTGAGGAAGGATGTTAAATATTCCCGCATTTTCCCAGTCCTGGCAGGAATGCCTTTTCCCCCAGAGCTGGGATTGTTTGTGGGATCTTCAGCTGCCTTTCTGCTCGGAGGGCAGAGCTGACAGACAAACATGGAAAGCCAAGGGGTTCAGGAGAACTCCTGGAAGATATTTCTGAGCTTTCTCATCCAGCGTGGCGATGTTTTAATCCCTCCCTCGATGTTTACACAGTTTTATCTCCATTTTCCATTCTTTAGCAGTTCCTGCGCGTGGGGCTGGTTGTTATTAGAGCACATCCCAGGGCCCGAGCACTTTTATCCTCACAAAATAGGGGAGGAAAAAAATCACCTTTCTTTTCCACAAAGGGAGAGGAATTGCTTGCACACAGCGGGTTTGATGAAGCAGAGGTTGTAGAAGCCTCTCTGGATGGCTGGAGCTGGTTTTAAGGTCCTCACGTGGGGGAAAAGCGCTGTTGAGCATGAAAAAATCCTGCTGGAAGGCCCACCTTGTATTTCACTCCTCCTGGGAAGCTCAGTCAGGCACTAAAAATAGTTTGTCTTGTTTAAGGGATGGCGTGCAAAAAAACCCCAGAAATTCCCTGGCCATTGAGAACACGGAGATAAAACATGGGAATAGGGGCAGACAATATGAATTGGGCCGGCTGGAGCGAGTTATCAGCCCCCTTTTTCCCCAGCTATTCCCACGGTGAGCTCACATTTCCATCAGGGATGACAGCAGAGAGGGAGAGGACGGATCCCCACAAAGCTCCCCGTCCTTCCCCTGTGATGACAGATCCATCACGAGGGATGGAATGAATCCCCAGATCCCGCCCTTGATTTATACCCCCAGCTGGAAAAAAAAGAAAAAAAAAAAGAAAAAAAAAAAGAAAAACAAAAAGGAAAAAAAGGAAAAAAAAGAAAAAAACAAGAAAAAAAAAAAGGAACAAAAAGAAAAAAAAAAAAGAAAAAAAAAAAATAAGCTCATAGGAGTTCGTGCTGATAAATCCAGCATTATCATCCTGAGGTCACTCCTCTTCTCCCGGAGATTGGCAAGGGCCAGGAGATATTGAGTGGGCCAGGATGTTTATGGGAATAAAGTGCAGCGTTTTATCAGGATTAAAGAGGGGAAAAAAATGTCCGGGAATGATTAAAAAAAAAATATACACTTTTGGAATCCTTTTAGCAAGAAATAAACGGAGATAAAGGCAGCCTGAGGCAGGAGGGAGGGGAGGGAAGGGGGGGAAATGCTCCGAACGTCTCCCTTGGCAAAGCAGCAGCATTGGAATAGCGAGGGCAACGTTTGGGGACAACAAAAGTCAGGCAACACAATGCTCTGGTTTCCAGGGAACCCAACCTTGGCCTTTGGTCCCATATTTCAGCGGGTTTCATTATCCTCCCCGGGTTTGGGATAATGAATTGGCTGTTGATGGATGCTGCAGGCCCTCGGAGCCGCCCTCCCCTCGCCGAGGTTTCCGCTGATTCACAGTCCAGGAGGGATTTGGGAGCACTGGAGGAGGACTGGGAGCACCAGGGGCAGAGGCGTCTATCTGGAGGGTGTTTCTCTCCATCCAGACTTGGAATTTTTGGGTGTGGCTTGCAAGGATCAGTTGAGTTTTTTATTTCCTTCTCAGTTGAGTTTTTTATTTCGTTCTCGGCGTAAATAAGACAGGCTTGGGGAGTTGGGAATGTTCCCCTGGAGAAGGGAAGGCTCCAGGCAGAGCTGGGAATGTTCCCCTGGAGAAGGGAAGCTTCCAGGCAGAGCTCAGAGCCCCTGGCAGGGCCTGAAGGGGCTCCAGGAGAGCTGCAGAGGGACTGGGGACAAGGGCTGGAAGGAGAGAACAAGAAGGAAGAGCTTCAAAGTAGTAGAGAGGAGGTTTGGATGGGATATCGGGAAGGAATTCCTGGCTGTGGGGGTCATGGTTGGAAAAAGGACCCCAGGAGAGGATGGAAACACGTTCCCCTCCCCAAAAATCCCTGTCTGCTCCTCGCATGGCCTGGAAAAGGGCCACTCATCCTTTAAACCGGGGCCACCTCCTCTGCTCTTTTCCTTCCCTTTTTTCCCCAACCCCCTCTGGCAGATATTTCTCCCGAGTCACTTGGCAGCGTGGGCCAAGGTTGACAATGACTCATCACTGGGAGTGCTGAGGCCACGAAATGTTTTTTAGAAATTAAACACCCGACACGTTCGGAAAAACAAATCCCTTTAAGGTGTCTTCCAAAGTGGCTCCTAAAAGGAAAATGTTGCAATTAAGTCACTTCCCAAAAATGTCGCCTTCTGCGCTGAGTGCCTGAACTTCTTTCATCTTCCCTCTGTAAATATTGGTGGTGGATTTGGGAAGCTGGAGAAAAATTCCCCGTTTCACCTCATAAACGAGCTGACAATGGAACGATTTGCTGGAAAAGCTTTGGTTCTGTTTTCCCTGTTAATTACGTGGCTTGTGATGGTTGGAATAACCCATAAAATCCCAAAGAATCCCGGATCAAACCCGGCCTGGGTTTGGATTGGGATGGTTGGGGTCTGTGCAATTATTGGGAATCCCTGAGCCCACAGTTCACTCCTCAGGCTGGTTCTTTTATGCTTCCCACATGTGTTTAATTTCGTGAGCCACACATTCCCTCGTTCCCTCTGATTTTTGTATCCTTTTCTTCTAAACCCAGCAAAATAACGTCATTATTAAAGGGATTCTCGTGTGATGCCTTCATTCTGAAACAAACCCAAGGGGACAAAGTTCAGAGCAACCCAGAACTGCTCTTGATTTACAGCAAATATG